>NC_136427.1:196308717-196601217 GCF_052849685.1 Lactuca virosa
CAAAATACAAACATCCTATTGTTTCACAAAGTGATTTAAGTCATATTGGAAGACATGAAAAGGTTAAAGATATTCTAGGTTTTGAAAAGGTTTCATTTTGTTTTATAATTTCACCTTATTCTTTGCTTTAAACATTTTATTTGCATTTTTCTGACACTAGACATTCATTTCAAACAACTAAGCAAGTAGATTAATTACTATGAAAAATCATTTACACTTATGATGAAAGAAAGGATAATTACAAAAATAACCCAAGCTCATTACAACTATTTACAATGTTGATCAAAGAACAGCATATACACAACATTCAGCTCATTACTACAAGAGTTCTTTCTCACATTCAACCTCCATATTTTGAACAATCATGAAAAGACTATTCTAAACAACTTATAATGCAACATTAAGAGCAAATAAAAATGGATATATTCATAACTCATAAGGCAAACTATGCAAGTAGAAAAATAAGTCCAAGTAGAAAAGAGAACCAAGTTATCATAAATCGAAATGACTGAAGAAGATCAACAAAAAGATTTCTAAATATAAAGAGTAGTAGTTATATCATATATGCCAATTTGTGTATACAAAGATTTTATTTACTAACCAATGAGGAATGCTCAACAATTAGCTTCAGACGTTTGGCCAATACATCAAACTCTGCAATATGTTGATCCCTCCATCGCTTCTCAAAGCTAATCTCTTTCTCAAGATTTGAATCTCTTTGAAGATCAATCATCGTTTTAATCTCCTTCAACGACTGATCAAGAACATCAGCAAGAGTTTTGTTTGCAAAATGCATAACATCATCACCACCACTCTTTACCCTGACTTCTTTTCGCGCCATTTCAGCATTACGCTCCAATTCTACATTCACATCATTAAGCTTAACATCGCCATTGAAACCACCAGCAGTAGCAGCACCAGCAGCAAGGTTGTTAAATTTGTTACGGTTGCTACGATTGTTCGTTTCCTTAATCACAGACGGCAAAGCTAATACAGCCATAGAAGACGAAGGTAGCGTCGGCGAGAAACTAACCTTAACCCCAACCAAATTCGGCTTACAGTTGTGATTATTAACCGGGTTAGAATCCGAATTGGAAACGCCAGATGGTAAAAACGGATGATCCGGCTCCCAAAGTTGCTTCGAAAGATCATACAAAGCACGATCCTGCGGCGAAAGCAGCGCCTTGTCGAGCCCTTTCGACAGCCGCGAGGAAATCACCCTGAACTTCTTCCGGAGACGACGGAGCTTCTCAGACAGCTGCGATTTCGTGTACGGCTGCGACATTCCATGGGAGAATCGAGAGTAGAATATTCCGAGATCTCGAGGGAACGACAAGCCTTGGGAAGAACAATCGAGGAGTCCCTGGAGGAAACGGATCTCGTCTGGCTCCGTCCAAATCCGATGAAATTTGAAAGGAGGTTGCCTGGCGATGGCGTCATGATCGGGATCGGGATCGGGATCGGCGTCGTCGTCGTCGGATTCGAGTTTGGGCGTTGAGAGGATAAGAGTTGATGTGGGGGTTTTGCGCTTAATTGGAAGCTTACTACCAGAAGAAGGGATTGATGAAATGGGGTTGGGTTGTTGTATAACCATAGGAGGGTTTGATGGTGGGGTGAAGTCCATGGTTCTCACCTTGTTTGTGTGTTGTTTGTTTGAATCATCGATTTTGAGTGTGGGTGAGGGTGAGGTCGTGAGGGGGGTGGTTTGACCAAGATTTGGTCAAATTTGAAGTGTTAGCTGTTAAGGTAGGGTTGGGACTTTGGGATGTAGTTTAACCTCCTGATCCTATAAATGTGATAATATTGTGAATTCCACCATAAAATTTGGAGTTAATTTTGAGGAAATGATTTCTTAAATAACTAAATTAGATGTTACTAAGATTAATTTTAAATCTTTATCTAAGTAACAGTTTTCATAAACTAATTTTTATTGAGAAGACTATTTATACTAAACTAAAGCAAACAGAATGAGAAAATGACTCTACTAGATAAAGACTTCTAAGACTTACCGGATAAGTAAACTAACAAGAAAAAAAAATAGACTTAAATTAGGAAACAAATATATATCCCTATCTCAGTACTCCCTCTTAAGTTGGATTGTGAAGGTCACAGATACCCAACTTGCTACATAAAAATCAAAACCGGTCCGCTCCCAAAACTTTTAGTGAAAATGTTTGTCGGTAAAAAGTCTGGCCGAATTGGACATGGTTTTATCTCTCTACTAGCAACCCGCTCTCTCACGAAGTAATAATCCATTTCAACATGTTTTGTGCGCTCATGATAAACATGATTAGCTACAATATGACGAGAAACTTCATTATCACACATTAATATGATTAGCCATCTTAACCAAAGAACTTCACATACCGTGTCAACCATTGACCTGTATTCGGCTTCAGCGGCTTCAGCTGAAGATCTAGCAACCACACTTTGTTTTTTTGTCCGCCAGTATATTGGAGAACCACCCAAACTAATGAAATAACCAGTGAAAGACTTTTTGTTGATGGACAACTCAACCAGCTAACATTACAATAAGCCACTAGATCAAGGCCTCTAGAAGCAGGTAAAAATAAACCTTGTCCATGAGTGGTTTTTAAATATTGAAGCACCCGAATTGCTGCATCCCAATGTGTTTTTCGTGATTTTTTCAGAAACTAGCTCAACTGGTTTACGAAGTATGCAATATCTGGACGTGAGACGGTAAGATAAACTTATATTCCTACAAGACGACGATATTTAGGAGTATCTACTTAAGGACTGTTGTCTTCTTTTTTGAGAACAAGTTTTGCTCCATAGGAAAAGAACAGGGACGACTTCCTTGAATTCCACAATCTTCTAAAATATCGAGAGTATACTTGCATTGACTGATTACAATGCCATTTGGTGATCATGCTACTTTAATACCCAAGAAGTATTTTAGTGGTCCTAAATCCTTGATGTTGAACTGTGTTTGTAAATATGCCTTCACTTCTTCAAGTTTATCATTATTGTTTTCCATGAGAAGAATATCATCGACATATATAAGGGCTATAATGTGTGTAAATTCATTTTTGAAAACGAACATGGAGTGATCTGCCTTTGACTGTCTAAAACCGTTGTTCACTAGAGACTTGGTATACTTTTGATACCAATTTCGGAATGCTTGTCGTAAACCGTATATGGATTTTTGTAGCTTGCATACACGATCTTCATATGTTTTAACAAATCCTTGTAGAACCTTCATGTAGACTTCTTTATCAAGATCACCCTGCAAAAAAACATTGTTAACGTCCATTTGATGGATGGTCCATTGCCTTTTAGAAGCAACAACCAAAGCACATTGAACCGTTACTAATTTTGTAACAGGTGCAAAAGTCTCATGGAAATCAATTCCTTCAATTTGTATGTATCCCTTTGCGACTAAACGAGCTTTATATCTCTCAACTTGTCCATCAGGCTTGTATTTTATCTTATAGACCCATTTTGAGTCGATAACTTTCTTTCTTGGTAGAAGGGAAGTAAGTACCCAAGTTCCGTTCTCTTCAAGAGCACACATTTCTTTGCTCATTGTGTCACGCCAATTTGGATCAACCGCGGCTTGCAAGAAATTATTTGGTTTGTCATGTGCCGTAATAGCCGCAAGAAATGCTCGATGAGCTTTCTGAGAATCTGTTATAAGAAACGAATTGGGAAATTGGATGTGCCATTGACTTATCTGATGTTGATATAGCATTTGTATGTTCAAGTGAAGGTGGTAAGTCGATAACAAATTCATCTAGGTGTTTCGACTTGGTCTTTGTTCTTGTGTTTCGCCAATTTTGCTTTGACTTTGATTGAAGCTGTATGATAACAAACCTGCCTCTTCACTGTTTGAATTTAGACGTGTGTTGTCATTATGTGGGAACTCATGTTCTGGATCCAACCCATTGTTTCCTTTAAAATGGCAAACAAACTATAACAGGTTTTAATTACAAATGTATTTACAATATTGTTATGTCTTTAATTTTGAGTTGAGTTTAAAAAGTGCTTAACAAGACCTTAAAATAATGTTGAATTGTTAATTATGATATGTCATGATTACCATTACTAATACTTAGCAATGGCCTATATAACCAAAACGTATATCGGTATATGCACTTATGTGGTGGCTCACCTTTGTTAGGTTTTTTCAAAAGGATGATAATATGATCCGAGTTTCGTGGGCTTTGGCCCATATACATGTTTAAGCCCGTTTTCTTATTGTATATAGATCTCGTTGTATCTTCTAAATATTAATGTTTCTAAATTGATAAAAAAGAAATCGTTTGCAGATTTAACAGGATTATCCCAAACGTGTGAACCCTGTTAATCATTATGTTCTTTGCATCTTTAATAACGTGTTTGTTGCGAAAGCCCTAACAAACATGCACTTACAAAAAGATTATTTTATCAAGTTCATATACCAAACTTTTGATGTTCCAAATTTTAATTCTCAAAAGCTTTGGATGGAAAAGAGAGACGTTAGAGAAAAACAAGGGCTTGACATGTAACTTCAGAACATAAAAGGGGCGCAATATGAATTTGAGTTGACTTCGGAGCAAATCGTTGTTCTGCCTGACGTGAACTTCAAACAAATTGCAATCAAACTTCTGCTGATGAAGACGCTCTTACGCCGAATCATCATTCCCTACACCAAATCCTCTTCTTCAATCAATACTAACCTTCCTCGCTTTCAAAATTGCATTAATACGGCGGCAGAATCACCACACACGGCGGCGGCGCAGGAAGAGGAAGAGAAGACAGCTGAAACAATCACCTGCGTCTGCAAATCCTTTTCAAATAACCTCAACTGGGAAACCCTTAATCGGAAGCTTAAGTTCGTCGATGTCAGAAACTCAGCTATCATCAACAAAGTACTGATTCAACTCCAAGAACCACCAAATGCTAAAAAAGCTCTATCTTTCTTCCACTGGTCATCCCATTTCGGCAACATCACACACCAAACACAAACGTACGCTCTTGTAATACACATTTTGGTTAATGCGAAGCTAATCAAAGATGCCAGCGCGTTAATTGAATCAGTTCTTATCCGATCTGTTACAGGTAATTTGAAAGATCCTGACTGTAAAGGATCTTCTTCTGTCCTCTCGTTTATTCATTCGTTGATGAGTAGTTATGAGGTCACTAGTTCAACTCCATTTGTGTTTGATTTAACGATACAAATTTGTTCAAAGTTGAGGATGATTGATGAGGCTATAGATGTATGTTTTTGTTTGGGAGAACATGGATTTAGATTGAGTGTTATCAGTTACAATACCTTATTGCACGTAATTCAGAAATCAGATAAGACTAAGTTGGTTTGGAGAGTTTATGAGCAGATGATCAAACATAGAACATACCCAAATGAAAAAACTACTGGGATCATGATTAACGCATTGTGTAAACAAGGAAAGCTGCAAACTTTTGTTGATATGATAGATAGGATTGATGGAAAGAGATGCTTGCCTAGAGTGATCGTTAACACTTGTTTGGTTTTCACGATGATAGAGGAGGGAAAAATCGAAGATGGGTTAGTTTTGTTAAAGAGGATGTTGATAAAGAACATGATTACGGATACCATTTCATATTCTTTGATCGTATATGCCAAGATAAAGTTAGGACAATTAGAGTCTGCACGGGAGGTGTTCGATGAAATGCTCAAGAGAGGTTTCAAGGCCAATTCCTTTGTGCATACATCGTTTATAGGAGACTATTGTAAGGCTGGAAAGGTTGAAATTGGAGATGAATTGTTTAAAGAAATGGAACATATCGGTTTGAAGCCATACAATGACACATATACTCATATGATTGTTGGTTTTTCAAAAGTCGGAAGATTTGAAGAAAGCTTGAATCTTTGTCAAAAAATGGTGCATAATGGATTCATTCCAAGTTGTTTAACGTTCAGTGAAGTGGTTAAAATGGTAAATGGACGTGAGAGTGTTTGTAAAGTAGATGAAATGTTGACTCTTTTGTTGGATAAAGGGTTCTTGCCAGATGTAAATACATATACCTATCTTGTTGCAGGTTATGGACGTGATGGAGATGTTGAGGGAGTTTTAAAGGTTTATTATGAAATGGAATACAGGAAACTGTCTCCTGGGGTTTTGGTGTTTACTTGGTTGGTTGTTAGTCTTTGTGAATGTGGAAGATTGGAGGAATCAGAGAGATATTTTAGAACAATGAAAGCTCGATCTTTAGTCCCCATAGATTACACATATGATAAGTTGATTTCCAATCTTGAAATAGAAAAGGATATAAATTAGATCATGGTGGCTTGAATCTTTGTGAATCATAAAACCAAAAAGATGACAAGTATTTAAATCCATATATTAAACACCATGTCATAAAACACGTGGTAGCCATCTATTTGACATGGAAATTATGTGTAATATGTTACTTGTCTTGATTAATTGTTGTAAGAAATAACACTTATACTACATATAATGCAAATGAATGCTACAATTTAACAAAATTACAAATGCAAGTAACATAGTTAATTTAAGACTTTAACCCATGACTTTTGGCCTCCATCCCTCAATTACATCTTCTGTGAGTGGCATAGTTTTTGTGAATGACTCCAATGAGAACACAGTCTGTATGCATACAACAACATTCAATTTCATCAATTAACTATAAAGTTGATAAATTTATGCAAATATTAACAAGAATTGGTGTAGAAAGTAAAGTAGAGTACCTTCATATAGGTTTTGAGATGAGGAAGTGAATCTGGAATTGACCACTTCTTATAATGACCTAAAACAATCTCCAAATGGTATAATTTTGGTCCAAGTGACAAGTCAGCACCAGATATATCCTTCCCATTAATAAATGGGCCCTATTCAAGAAAGTCAAATTCAAGTCAACTAACAAATAATAGTGTCTCTATTCAATATAAGATACTAGAGAAACTCACATTTTCTTTTATGTAATCATTGAAAGCAGATAACTCATTAAGTAAAGCTTCTTCTTTTCCATCATTAGGGTCTTTGCTTTTCAAGAATCCAATATATGTTGAAAAAATCTTTGATCCACTGCACATATCAATCACCAATCAGAAATGAGCAATGAAAGTCAAGAATTGAACAAAAGGGGGATAAAGAGCATAAACATACATGGAAGCTTTCTCAGGTGGAGTCAACAATGGTGGTTCAGGGAACTTCTCCTCTACTGTCTGTGTAATAACATCTGAATCCGCTATCCATTTGTCATCAAGCTTCACGATAGGAACTTTACCTTCTGGGCTAATACTTAGAAACCTACAGAAAACTCAGAGTGTCAAGACTACAGAAACTAAAGTATCAGAAAGGGAATACTGTAGCGTATGATTACCATTCTGGTTTGTTAGCAAGATCAATTAATTTGAGATTGTAAGGAAGATGCTTCTCCTCCAAAGTCAACAAAACTCTCTGAGTAAAAGGACCTGAAAACAAGGAGAAATCGCTCACAATAACTACACATCCAAATTTTATATCACTCGTGAAATGTCGCATTAATTCATCAAATTCCACTCTTACAATCAAATACAGTAAGTAAGTATTACATCTCATGTCAATCAAATAAAAGCAATTGATGAATTGAGCACGTTATTCTACAAACCGGAGAAGAAGAAGGAATAGGAACTTACAGTCGCCGAGCCTATTGGGGACAGTGATAGACGATTTGGCGCAGACCTCGAGAGGGTTGGAAGACATGGCGATGGGGGTTAGGTTTCTTCTGAACCCAGAACGCTTGAAATTGCGAGAATTGGTGGTGAAGAGGTTGAGGTTATTTGGGTTGCAGGTAAGGTGTTTGATAGATGTCGTCAACGCCGTAGTAGGCGGATGGATTCGAATAGCAGACATTTTTGGCCGAAGGAAAGGAATTGGTTAATAACGTGAAGCCTGACGGAGTATTATTTTAGAGTGACTGATGTCGCAAGCGATGAGGTTTGTGTTGACGTGTGCAATTTCTTTGCCAAGTGAGAATGAGGATGAAACAAATTAATAGTATTTCTTAGAAAGTTTCTTTTAATATACTACTATTTACCAGGTTTGTTAAAAAATATATATATATATATATATATATTTAAGGAATAAATTTTACAGATTTTTAAAATGATATTTTTCAAAAGGATTTAATTGGTTTACAACTTTACATGCCTAGTGTAAGGTCCGAATTGGTATTTCGACTCTATAGTTGTTTTATTCAATTTATTAAACACCTACTATGGTCATGTTTGGTAAATCGCAAATATGACACAATGATCAAGAACATAACTTTTATGAAGAAATCACTTTTTTAGTATCTTAACTTTTATGAAGAAATCACTTTTTTAGTATCAAAATATTACGACAAATTTAATTTATAGTATATCACATCTAAAATCATTAAAATGTAAAGATACCTAGGAGATGACAGTAGGAATACGATTTCCTTCTTTTTGACTGGTTTTTCTTTAAATCATGATCGGTCTGCAAGAAAAAAAAAAAGAATAATCACTTGAAAGGGTAACATACTTAAGGAAATGTTCATATTTGGTCACTGAATTATTTTTCGTGCTTTATTTAACCTTGAACTTATTGAAACTTGTACATTAGACCACTATGACCGGTAATAGTCGGTTTTTCCGGTTTCCGGCCAAACCTAAGTATTCCGGCCAAGTATGATTTTCCGGCATCTTCTCCGGCGACATTTCCGACGTTCCTTACCTTCAGCACACTTTAAATGTGGGTTTTATTGAAGGAATCAGACAAAAAAAATTCAGAAAATGAACTCATAAAGCACACCTAACTGTGTGTTCTTGGTGTTTATGTGTGAAAATTCGAATCTTTGAAGAGGAAGATAAAATTGTTTGCAATTTTGTTCCTGAAATCGAAGTTGGTGAAGATGAAGATGAACACAAGAAAACCCTAGGGTTACTGGAGTTCGATTTCCTCCAGATTTCGAGTTCAAAATGGGTTTTGAAATCGTTTAGGTTATATTGATGTTTGAGTCGGGGTTTGTGAAAGTATTTCCAGATTCGAGTTAGGGTTTGTGAAACACTGTCAAACTCTGTTCCTTCGATATCCATCTTCACCACCACAAAATCTTTCTCTGTAATATTGTTCTTCACCTATTCATGAAATCAAACCCTTGAATCTTATTCAAATCCCATAAGAAACTAATTGAGTTTGTGCGAATTAAGACCGACACATCCCTCTTCCTTTATCTTCGTTTTTGGTGTTTGGTTGGCGTTTGATCTCAAAGAACAATGTCTCGTTTCATAGCCAAGTTGTGTAAGGGTTATCTTTTTCTTGGGTTTGTATTCTTGATGGAATCATTTGTCTGATTCAATTTCGAAAATCTTGAAGGGTTGGTTCTTTTTTTTGGGTAAAAATTCTTGAATCATTTGTCTGATTCAACTTGGAAAACCAACTTCCATGCTTGATCCATAGTTTCTAGCTCCGATGTCGATGTAGATGTATCGTGCTTTGAAGCTAATGTCCACCATTGATAGAAGATATTTGGTGTTCTTGAGGTTTCTTTTCAAAGAAATCCATGGCTTCAATGGTTCTTCAAGTATCTGGTAAACAATGGCAAATATAGAGTTCTTGGTTACACGAACTCAAGAACTCGTTTATGTTTTCGATTTTATGGTGCTGAAACTAGATTTCCTAAGAAGATGCCAAAATGTTTCCATGTTAGAAACCCAATAACTCAAAAAACGCGAATTCAAATATGATGTGGCCGGAGAAGATGATTGGAGATGTCGTCGGAGGTAAGGAATGCCGGAAATATCACCGGAGATGGAACTCAAATCCCTCAAAACAGGTTTTACCTGCTAATGCGGGTAATAATGGTAAGATTTAAACAAAAATACAAGTTTAAGGGTTGACAGTACACCAAAAAAAGTTAAGTGACTAAATATATACAAAGTATATAGTTGGTTACCCTTTGAAGTCATTATCCCAAAAAGAAAAAAAAGAGAATGTGAATCCGTTTTTAGCCTCCAATTACAATGAAGTTATTAGGTTGCATTCATGTTCTATTTTAGTAGTGCCACAAATTAATTATTTAACTCATTGTATTTTCATGTGGATCCGTTTTTACTTAAAAAGAATGGTGGATGCCAATCACGATTAACTGTCTCACTTGGCGTTTAGCTCAAAATTGAACTTCTCTTGCACCAAATTTACAAAAGAGGGAAGATGATTTGGATTTGGGCTATCGATTGGAGTGGGCTTGGATACGAGCCTAAGGGAACATTCTTGAGTGGGCAAAGTTTTTAAATGGGCTGCAATGTTCCTCCTCAAGGCTCAAGTTTCTGTTAGCTTTGAAAAATGTTGTTCTTTTGTATGTGTGGAAGGATAGAAATGCAAAGCTTTTCAAGAATCGAAAATATCTCGATAAAAACGGCGGATGAAATACAAATAAACCTTTTTAATTAGGTTAAATGTAGAGCCAAAAGGTTGATCTTAATTGGCATTATTGGTGTTGTAACCCTTTTATTTCATGTTCATTGTAACTCATTCTTGTTCTTGTGTTTTGCTAGTTTCTAGCTAGCTTGTTTTTAATTTTATGTCTGCTGTCCGTTCAAAAAAAAAAAAAAAAAAGAGAGGAATCAATTCATATAGTCCACAGTGAAAGGGGCTTCTAATTCGGTTATTTTTTTATTTTTATTTTTATTTTTTTTTAATTACCTATATAGCATGTGAAAGATAAATTTTAACTCCTATCCATAAATGGACCAAAATAGCTACTTTTATTTAAAAATCACAGTTATACATATTTATCAATCCTCTTTTTATATATTAAATAAAGAAGAAAATTTTATATAGACATAATGGGTAAACGAGCAACAAACTGTGCTTCAACCCCTTTTTGGATGGCAAAACAAATTCTTTTGAAAACATCTATTGATCTTGGAGTTATAACATTACTATGCATGACACGTTGGACTCTATTGAATAGCTCCACAACTTCTGGCGCAAGGAAACCGAAAGTATCAAATGCAAAGGGTATAAACGTGTGTTGATTTTCCGTGCACGCTTTCTCATGTTTTTCCACTTTGTTTGATGCAACTTTTAAAGCAGCTTGCCCCACAGTGAAAACCACACTTTCCAAGTCCACAAGAGGGGAAACCCCTGTTAGATCCATACATGCATCTTTTCCTCCAGCCCATCCAAATACTAAAACATCAGCTGGTCTAAGTGTTGATCTTCCTTCCAATGGGTCAGTCATAAAATTCACAGGTGCCTCTTTCTTGGCAGAAACCCCAGTGCGCCTAAATATGTCAAAAAGAACATCCCTAACCAGATCGTGTCGGTACTTGAAACCCGGGAGCTCTTTACAATGAACTGCATGCTCCCCAAAGGAGTCCAAACATGCCTTGCGACAAACAAGGCAAGTCTCGTCAGCCGTAAATAAATGGATCATAAGGCGATACTTGAGGATGACAAGATACTCCACTAGCGACATATGCTGGCCAAGACCGTCAATAGGAATAATCATAAGAAAATCCTGAGCATGTGGGGCCCTTAGACACTCAAAAATTGCTTTTTGCCTAATCGTCATGTCGAAGTGAACTTCCATGTCTTGGACAATCTTACTAAAAAGGACACTCGCCAATGAATGTTGGGCTTTTGGAGGGGTGGTGTCCTTATTAGTAAGACCGCTGAAATCAAAGCCCAAAACTGTATCACGAAGACAGGTCAAAGCACAAACATAATCTGAATCCATACCACATATACCGCTATTTCGTAAGATGTGGTCTTGTAACACCCACGATTGAGCTCGTGAGGCCACAAAAGCATAGGAGGAAGCCTCTACTGCTGAGTACAACCCCAAACCATCGAGCCTAATTGGTAACAAAGCCAGTCCCCAAAGAACGGACCCCCGCAAACCATAATGTCCTTAATCGACCCACGTAACCCTTTATCAAAACACAAAGCAGCCTCTTCCATGTGAACGGGTTGGCACGTTCTCAGGCTAAAGAAAATTTTGGCAAAACCCATGCAAGAACGAAGCAAAAGGGGTTCACTATGGGGGTCATGTAACTGTGGTAGATGGCACATCAAATCAACAGCCTTGGCAACCCTCTTCATGGCTAACCCATTAATAAAAACCGCATCTCTACTAGCAGTTCCTCTAAGAAGCTTCACCCCACTGACGGTCGCCCAATGTCAACAGGGAATAAACATGTACGAAGCTTCTTACCATCGCATAAAGGCCAAAATATCTCAGTTTTCTTGATATTCAGCTCAAGCCCCAATCCTGGGCCTGCCACCCTAATGATGTCCAAAACTCTGGCCACCTCCTCTGAATCTCCAATGACGGTCCCATCATCGAGGTACCTGTTGGGTTTTGAGCATTCTAACACTCCTATGGTGTACATGCAACCCTATAAACCTTGGATCTATGTTTTCTCTATTATACATGTAAATATTAACTATTCCAAGGTTTCATCCTAACTAGCATATTATGAAGCACCTATACTACAAAGTTCTAGTTAGATGACATACCTTTTGATGTAGCTTGATGTCTTCAAGCTTTAAGAGCTTAGCCCCAATAGTGTGGAAGCCTCAAATGGAATCACAAATCACCAAAACACCTTGGAAGAACTTGAGAGAATATGTATGCACACTAAAATCGGCCCACTCTTATTTTCACACACTTGTGCCAATTTTGTGAGCCAAGGACCCCTTTATATATTATGGAGGATTAGGGTTACATCCATGTAAACCCTAATACCCATGACCTTTCATTTACATAGGATCCATGGGTTAAAAGCTCCATGGACCATCCATGAAAGCTTAGCCCAACCTAAATGAACTTGGCCCATTCTATATATATAAGAGTCCATATTTAATTAGTTCTTTTTGATCACTTAATTAATTATAAATTAATTCTTGATCAATACTAATTAAATAATATGATTCCATATTAATATATTAGAACTTATAATATATTAATATAAATCATAAATATACTATTCTCAAAAGACTATCCATATAAATTGTGCCGGTGAAGTGCAACCCAAATGGACCATGCCGGGTCGGGTCAAGTACATACCAAATATAGTTATGGACTTAGACATTAATCCAACAGTCTCCCACTTGGATAAGTCTAAAACTATTATTGAGTATGACTTCAAAACCTAACTGGCAATCGTAGCTCTTAAAGCCGCTGTCGAACTCTGACATTGTCAATGACTTGTCCATTAGATAAGGGATCATATATTCCTCCATTCTAGATATCATATGGACTGAGACATGGATTATAATCATTCTCTCTGTCCATTTGTTGTTTCCCGATTTTCGATTTATGATGACTGACTGATTGAACAAATCAAATCAGTCCTGGCTTGGCCAAGCACTCACATGTGTCATCGCTGAATCATCGAGGGGCCCACACATATCGCTTTTATCCCGAAGGTAAAAGGAATGGATAAACTTCGACTCATATGGCTTGTTCTACTACTTGTTGAATCATACACAAAGGCACGTTTTATAACATCGAGTTACCAAATGCGTTTTCGTGCAATCAATGTATAACCAACTCATAGTAACAACTCATATCTCTAGGTTTGAAGAATATAAGATATTATCGTCTCATGATCACTCGTGATAAAATCCATGAAGTGATTCAAATGAGCGCGGGTTGAATCCAATACTCAGAACTTATGAGCACTCATGAGTGTTGTAGCACCACTTTGTCCACCAACTTGGACCTCTACAAACCAACCCATGGAAGTCTTGATTCATATCTACTTCCAACATATGACCGACTGTGGATGGTTTGAATAACTTAATCATTCAGGAAGAGAGACTTAGTTATTCTGGAAGTCAAAACATGCAAAGTGAAACACAAGAATAAATGAATCAAATATGGTATCAAACCCTATGAATATAAATAAACACTTTTATTTATCACCATACTGATTACTCATTATTCATTGTTTCGGTTTTATCAAGTTTATACTTGAATTAAAAACACTAGTTGTCCCATGCTCCAAGCATGTACACTATGTTTTTCTTAAACAATAGCTTTGCCATACACCAAGTATGCACTCTATGTTTGTCTATGATCCTTACTTTGTGAAATAAACCAATTGAACATAATTTCAATGATTCTAATTTCACACTCCCAAATCCTTATCGAAAAATGTGAGAATTTCAAATTCCTATCATTTATCGAAATCTGTTTAGATTTTAAACTTATATGCACTGACCCTCCTGTAATGAATATGTACAAAGTCACAAAGACTTGTCAACAGTCATTATAAGGTATTCCAATGGAGATCAACTCCATGGAAACTAAGTCTCATATTCAAAGTACATTGCTTTGGACATGCTTCTTGCATTAAGTTTTCTAATCTTACACAGATAACTTCCACCTATGGAGACAACTCCATATTCTCATTTTGACTATCACTTCTGAATAAGAGATGCCTCTTTTCAGAATATGTCAATATGGTCCTTCCAAAATTAGCACTATACTTCCAACTGTCCCTGAGCAACCAATCTTTGGTAAACCTCAGATTGTCCTCGACAATTGCTTAATCATTTTAGTCATATCCAATTCTAGACCTTTTCCCTTCTTAATGCCTCTGGGCATTTGGAAAAATTTAGAAATGACAAATATTATAGCACATGCAATCGATCCTGTACCCAAAGCAAATGGTACACGATTCATGATGTCTCACATAAAGACATGATTCTAGACCAGTCTTTTGCTACAATATTTTTATTTGCCATGTTTTCAAAATTTGACTATGAAGAGGGATGTCGTAATCATAATCGAATTTTGAGAACGCAATATATAGAATTTCCTTAAGTTGAACCAATCCAACATGAAATTCATATATATATTCTTGACTAAAGATGATTAAGGTCTCAATCTAAGCCTTTAGAACTGAAATGAAGTATATCATCTCCCTTAATTATAGCAAAACAACTTTTTCAATCCCTGCAGCCTCACGAATTGAAACTTTTGTTTTCTATAATTAACATTGCTAACTTGCAACACTAACAATAATTATCATGCTCCCACTAACATGATGATTATTAGCATAACACTTATGGTCCCACTAGCTTTGACATGTACTCAGAAATCAGCTGGACTTCTAGAAATCAGTACTTTATTGACTTTCTTACCAAAGTTCAGATTTCTGATACGAGATGCTTTGATAAAACTTTATCAAAATCATACACCTTTCCTTAGATAGCATGCATGTGTGTCTAAACAATTTCAGAACTATGAAAAGGGATGTCGTAATCATAGTCTCAATTGTTTAGACCTTTTGTCATCTGCTTCAAATCTACTTGGTGGAAGTGTTTCCTCACCATCATTTTCATGAATCGGAGAGAAACCTTATGACCCTTAGATTTTATGGTGTATGTGTTCTTATCCATGTGAATCGTCAAAACCATAGTCACAAGACAAGGATAATGACAAATCCAAACTCATATGGACTGAACTTATGCAATCTTAACTTCTTGCCACCTGGCAGTACAGGGCCTGCCATTGCTTCCAAGTTGTTATGCAACCAATTGAGAACTTTCAGAACTCCTATGCAAAGCCAACTTTAATTGGAATGAGCACATAATATGTTAACACGATAGGTTATAAACCTCAAGTTGTGTGCTAGTGAAGAACCTCAGGTTTTATTCTTGATTAGTTCTTGAAATTCTTTTTAGGATCTTTAAGACTCCCACTATCCTCTTGACATATAAGACTATCTTGCCAAATATTCAAGAGATAGTGCGGATTCTTTATCAAGACAAACACTTCACACAATTGGCCTTAGTTGGTCTTTGTTTTATCCAAAACATCACAAATTACCAATTTCAAATGTACAAGAGTAGGACACTTTTACTCTTACATTTGACAAGTGTTTTAAACCTTTCTTTAAGATATGTCATTCAAGTTACAATCTTGGAGTATGACTCTAAGAATTGTTTTGGAACGAAGTATGACTCATCTTCCTGATCTAACCATTTCAACAATTCATGACTCCTCTTCTTAGTCATAAGAATGCACTAAGATAACCTTTAGAGGACTAATTGTGATATGATTTCTAAATCATTAAGATGATCACAAACATGATACTAAAGTACTCTCCCATCTTTTCAGATTTGATAAACTTTTATCTTTCTGCCTAATTTGATTCTTCCCATTCGTTCTGCCATACATTGAGACTTTTCCAATGTTTCAGAATTATACTTAAACTTGTAAGTATAACCATATTTACTAAACTTTAGTAAATCAAATAGTCTTAACGAGCTTTGTGGTGGACATGACCAGTGCACAAGAATGTGTACTCGATCCCTTTAGTCCTTCACTTGACTCACACATCCATGTGAACAAGTAATTAGTCTTGATTTTCCAATGCTTGAAAGTTCTCATTCATCATACTATTCAACTTGCATGATTCCAAGTTTCGGTCCAATTGAAACTTGGGTGATGAGGAACTTTCCTAATTTGGTAAATTTAGACACTACCACAAATGAAAGAATCAAATCCATTTTCCAATATTGCTGTCAGTGGAATCATATAAGCAACAATTTTCCACAAATGTCATTGTAAGGATACTTCAAATAAATAAAATTAAACAATTTTCTTTTATTTTAAAACTTTGCGGAAAAACTTATCCTTACAATCCACATGGAAAATTGTTGTTATCTATTCCTTAGCAATATATTATAACTTCTTAAGCAACTGCTCAAAATTCTGATGCGTTCGAAATCCACCTTTGCGATCAGAATCAGCATATACTTCCTTTAAGATTTCTCTCTATTCTTTGATTCTTAAAACATCAACATGTGACCCAGTCACATCATGTAATGAGGATCTCAGAATAGAACTTAACAGAGTTAGATAATGGGCTCTACCTGATGTAGAGTCAAACTTATTGACTTTAACATCCTTAGGTAAATTTGGCAGCTTTGAAATCAAGGCCCCTTCCTTTGGCAAAATAAACATATGGACCCTTTGGTAATGGGACTATCTCAGACTTAGCCCTTCTCTTTACCATTTGGTCAACCGGGTTGACTATGGCCAATCCCTTTCCATTGGGAAGAGAATGCTTTTTCTGGATTTCCAGTGTCACCATTGTCACTGTCCATAAATTTTTTTTGGGAAGTTGATCTTCTAATCAAATTTGCTTTACTATCGTTCCAAATCATTGCTGACTCAGCAGCACCAAGCAAATAGATATGATCATTAAGGTTCATGTCATAGTCTGTTTCATAGTAGTCCCAAAGGAACTCACTATGTGACTTAGAAAGTGATTGAACATCCAAATTTCTCAAGACTTTGACACCCAACTCTCCCGGCTTGTCAATATGTGACTTCATCTCTAAGATGTGATCACACATTGACCTTGCTTGCCATTAGGGCTTGAGTGACCTTGAACTTGTGGGTTAGGGAGAATAATTGGAGGAGGTGGAGGAAGAGAAGTATGACTTCCATGAGCCAAACTCGGGAAGTCATATTTATTAGGAAAGCTTGGTTTGGGAAGATCATTGTTGTCTAAACCAGACATCAACAATGGGAGAAATTCACGTAAAGTTGATTTAAGTCCTTAATATAACACCCAATATGATATATTAAGGCTAGGACCCAACAAACTATTTTATAACTTGGAAGAGGGATGCCGTAATCCAAGCTATAAAATATTTGAAGGTAGGTGAATGACGATTCACCAATTTCCACCAAGATAAACGAAATGTATTATTAGGTTTTAATTGGTTTTGAAACTCTTAGATTCTTTTGAGATTCATTGAACTTTTCAATGGCATGTTTCAATCTCGAGTGTGCCCTTCAGGTTTTGTGACTGGGATGCCGAGGATCACAAAACAAGGTGTGAAGTAACCATGCAAATATACTTGGTACCCTTAATATTTACCCCTCAATCGATGTGTCGGTTAACCACACACGCTCCAACGATACTATGATAAACATTAAGTTACCCTTTGCCTACCTTGTTAAGTCCAGGTTAGTGTGCCGGTTAACCACACACGCTCCACTAACAGCTTAAACAAAGTGCAAAGTGTAATTTCATGGATTAGCACCCTATTCACATTTTCCTAAGTAACTAAGATTGGGAATTTATAAGTGTTTAGTTACTTAGTATTTATCATTATACTTATAATGAAGGGAGAATTATAGTCCTTGTCCTACCTGTTCGGCTAACGACCCTCCACCGGTCAAGGAAGCGGTGAGTGAGAGTGGACACCCATTAAACTGCCATTTTATAGGCAGTAACCTTATACCCCCCTTATAGATCGGCTTCGTGAATGAGGCCTACTAATGGTAAGACGACTTGCTCTTATACATATAATATATTAAACTTTTAATATTATAATAGTATAAGGGTGTATTTTAGACATTTAAAATACTTGGTGGTTTAATCTATTAATTAAACTAGACTTTTAATTTAATTAAACTCAAACCATATATTTATGGATTAATAATACTCTTTTAATTAAACGCTTTAATTAACTATTAATAAAGTCCATAAGAGTTAATTTGAACTATTCAACAAAGCATCATAATTCCAATTATTAAACTCAAAATTAAAACCATTTAATTAATTGTTTAAGTTATGAACCCAAGAGTTTTAGAATTCAATTCTTTTTTTCAAAAAAAACTTTTCTCAAATTCCAAAACTTGAGGGCAAGTTTTGTAATTCTTGAAAACCTTTGGATTCCATAACTTATGGAATTAATGGTGTTTTATGATGAAACTTTCTATGTTCCATAACTTAAGAACAAGTTATGGAATTCTTTAAAACATTAACACCAAATTTTGTCACTCCATAAAAACTTTGAATCAATTTTTTTTAAAAAAAAAAAAAAAAACTTTCATATCCATAACTTATGGAAGTTTCAAAAACCCTTAAGATCACAACTTTAAAAAAAAAACTTTTGAGCTCCAAAATTTTATGACAAAATATGTAACTCCTTAAAACATTTAGATCAAACTTTTAAAACTAATAAAATAATCATATCATTTTATCTTTTACTAAATTTGACATAATTCAACTCATATAACAAATGATTCAAATTTTACAAATAATTCGTTTTTCACAAAACAAGTAATTATCTTAAAATTTGACAAACGTCATGTTTTTTTTCCTTTTTTTTCCAACTTGAAAATAAAACATTTGCATCAATATAACAGAAAACAACCAGGCTCTGATACCACTGTTGGGTTTTGAGCATTCTAACACTCCTATGGTGTACATGCAACCCTATAAACCTTGGATTTATGTTTTCTCTATTATACATGCAAATATTAACTATTCCAAGGTTTCATCCTAACTAGCATATTATGAAGCACCTATACTACAAAGTTCTAGTTAGATGACATACCTTTTGATGTAGCTTGATGTCTTCAAGCTTTAAGAGCTTAGCCCCAATAGTGTGGAAGCCTCAAATGGAATCACAAATCACCAAAACACCTTGGAAGAACTTGAGAGAATATGAATGCACACTAAAATCGGCCCACTCTTATTTTCACACACTTGTGCCAATTTTGTGAGCCAAGGACCCCTTTATATATTATGGAGGATTAGGGTTACATCCATGTAAACCCTAATACCCATGACCTTTCATTTACATAGGATCCATGGGTTAAAAGCTCCATGGACCATCCATGAAAGCTTAGCCCAACCTAAATGAACTTGGCCCATTCCATATATATAAGAGTCCATATTTAATTAGTTCTTTTTGATCACTTAATTAATTATAAATTAATTCTTGATCAATACTAATTAAATAATATGATTCCATATTAATATATTAGAACTTATAATATATTAATATAAATCATAAATATACTATTCTCAAAAGACTATCCATATAAATTGTGCCGGTGAAGTGCAACCCAAATGGACCATGCCGTGTCGGGTCAAGTACATACCAAATATAGTTATGGACTTAGACATTAATCCAACAGTACCAAGCATGAAGAAGAAGCTTGAAATTGTCTCTAATTTGATGTATAAGTGGGTGTAGTACAAGAGCAAAAAGAAGTGGTCCCAAAGGATCGCCTTGCTGGAGCCCAATAGTGGACCAAATATGCTTATCTCCCAAATATAACCTTGTTGCATGTCCACATAAGAATTCAACCCATAAGGAAATAGAAGGGCATCTCATCCTGACCTCGTGAAGTAAGGCAGATCTATCTACTAAATTGAAGAAATTCATGAAATCCACAGTAAGCATTGCAAGAGATCCATCATCATGACGTGCACTCAACACCCTATTGACACTATGAAGTACAGCTTCAGCGCCACTCGACACACCCACTCGAAATTGAAAGTCATTAAGGTATTGTGCCATTTATTTACCAACTCCTTTCATAGCAACCTTTGAGACCAAACGCCTCCATATAGTGCCTACAACAATAGGACGGATTCCATTGGCAGGTTTTAGGAGCGGAGTAAGAGGTGCAGACGTACAAATTCTGCCAGACATGACAGACATCTTCCCCCTAGCCACAGCTTAACCACTACGGTGATGACATGTAAGATATCTGTAGCTATAGTAGACCCCTCCCCACATACAACATTCAAAATGTGTTGAGCTCTCAAGGCATCTCTCCCACACGAAGTTCCTTTAGGAATCGATTTAATATAACCAAGAACATTATCAATATCTACTATATGGGGAGGCTCAGAATAAATGGTGTTCGACATGGATTGGGGTGGCTTGTATGGATTTTTAGCCCCTAAAGATTTGATAGTGTCACTGTCATGTGAAGCAACACCCGAGGAGCACAACACTTTCACTGCTGCTGTAAAATGCCCATCAGCAACCTTATGGAGACATTGTCTGATGTTGGTGTTGCCCTTAGTTCTGTCATCCTGAAAGTGATCAGCTCTTTGGCCCGATGAGCCAAGACCTGCATTGTCGAACATATTTTCAACTAATATGACAATACCGTACTCTTTCCCCCATGTAGCTAAAGAATTCAATATGCAACGATTTTGTAACGATTTCCTGTTCCCATACCTACGTTCTTGTCTGTTCTTAGGCACGAACACCTGCAAAGTAGATCGGGGAAGAAGCAATAGCTTAACCCACGATTCCACATACTCGAGGTGAGCGACCACCTTGTTAAGAGCTATTTGGAACACTTGAGAGAAAGCCATACGACAACTATGAGAGATACTTTTGACGGTCGTGATAGGTGCCTTGAAAACACGATCAAGCAGCTCAACATCCAAAGTCATCCCTGTTGGATAAGGTGTCTAAGTCCATAACTTATTTGGTATATACTTGACCCGACCCGGCATGGTCCATTTGGGTTGCACTTCACCCGAACTATTTATATGGATAACATTATGAGAAGAGTATATTTGCGGCCTACTAATATATTATAAGTTATAATATATTAATATGAAATTTTATTATTTAATTAGTATTGATCTTAAATTAATTATGAATTAATTTAGTGATCATAAGGTGACTAATTAAATAATGGGCTATTGTACTTATATAGTGTGGGCTAACACTCATAAGGAAATGGGCTAAGCTTGAATGGGAGTCCATGGATGATCCATGGAGCTTTTAACCTATGGATCCTTGGAATAGGAAAAGACATGGGTTATTAGGGTTTGCATGGTTCATAACCCTAATCATCTACACTATATAAAGAGGCTTATGGTGCTTGAAAAGACACTATGTGTGTGTGCATAAGGTGTGGCCGATTTCTAGAGTATTAGAGTGCTCTCTCATAAGTTTTCCAAGTTTGTGGTGATTTGTGATTTCCATTTGAGGCATTCACATTATTGGTGCTTGGCTCTCAAACTCCCAAGGAATCAACTCACTAACAAAGGTATGTAATTCTTCTAGTATCTTTTATGTTTAAAAGTACCCCATGTATGCTAGATAGGTTATGAACCTTGGAAAATTATTTTGCATGTATTTTAGACAAACATAGATCCAAGGTTTCTAGGGTTGCATGAACACCTTAGGAGTGTTAGTTTGCTCAAAACCCAACAGTGGTATCAGAGCCTAGGCTTGTTTGTTTGATACTTGTTGCAAACTTGTTGAAAAACTCAAGTTTTCTGCATTCTGCAGCATGAACTCGCCGAGTCCATGGGGGGACTCGCCGAGTCCATGAGTAAATTCATCCTACTCGTCGAGTATGTTCGTGCAATCGACGAGTAGAAGCCTTAGAATGCAGATTTTCGAGTTTTGCTGCTGGAAATGGGCTAGAAACATTACCCTAAACTGTTTTGGTGTTATAAAACCTGTTTTAGATGGTGTAATGTTTATGCTAATCCATTTACAATGGCTTATATCAAAATTGCATGATGATATGTGTTCATATGTTCTTGGAATTTTTGATATGATGTTCATGTTCTTATGAATTATTGTTAGATCATAGGAATTATTTGCTAAATTATTTATTGATAATTCTTGATCATTTATGTGTTTTAATGGAGTCCATAATTTGTCCTCAAGTTATGGATTTCCAAAGGTCACTTTCATTTATGCACACTTAAAACACATAAGTTACATGAAAATGAAGAGTCTTCATTTTATGAACCTTTAATTCATAAGTTATGAAATGAAAAGTTTTGAATAGTTTCAAAACTTGTCCTCAAGTTTTGGAATTTGTAAAGTTACACACACTTTAATATACTTTAATTCCAAACCCTTAGAGTTTTAAAAGTTAAAATTTAACCCTTATACTATTTATAACATTAATGGTTAATGTCACACCCCCAAACCAAGGATGGCGGAAACGTCCGGGGGTGGAGGACTTCTTGTATAGTATCACAACAACGAGTATAATAGTAATAGTTTATGGATTTATATCACAAATGTATTTTCATAAAAGGTGATTTCGCTTCCTCCACGGAAGAGGTTTTATACCCAAAACTATATGTAAACTAGTTAACGTAAGTTGTGAGACATTCTCCTTCGGGGTACTCTTAAGTACCATAGAAAATCCTGAATTAGTTATAACCAGAGTCTCTTGTAGGGAGAGCGTGATAATTGTGTATAGATCTATATTGGGATTGACAACCCACACCCATGCTGCTTGCATAAGTCCGATCGGCCGATCGGGGGTGACAAATGTCATTTCGATTCCGACATCTGAAGAACGTCGCAGCAGGTTATTCTGTCATAGTATGGTTATAGCGACTCACATAGGGAGTTAACAATCTTTCAAGTTTACATGAAAAATTCTACTTTGAAAAGGGGTTTTACTCCTAATTTAAACGAGTTTATGCCGATTTAAACTTGCATGAATTACTTTATGTATGGAAAAATACTTGTATATTCTCGGTCTTGACGCTTAAGGCTACACGACTTTTTATAAGGAAAATATTGGATTTTCTTTGGAAACACATTCCCATTATGAACATTATAAGCACACACATATTCTCTGTCTTAACAATTAGGACTACATGAACTTTATAAGGAAAATATTGGCATGGAATATTAACAAAACTTACAGTTCACGGCAATTCTAAGGCTTTATACATATGAGTTTTATTTAAATATAAAACACACACCTAAGTATGACAATTTGCTTACATATACTAAGCCTTGTTTCAATTTAGTCTACAACAAATCTTCTAGAAAATTCCCTTAGTTATAATCAGAATACATGACTTTTATAAGGAAAATATTGGATTTTCTTTGGAAACATAGTTCTATCAAAACTACATTCCATCTAGAATTGTTAGACTTCAGCTATAATTGCTAATTGTATATGCTAGAGTTATATAAGAATCTAGTCGCAATCGACCTAGAATTGGTGGGCCCGCCTTACTTCCTGTTCCTTGTTTGGTTGTGGACCTAGGGCAGACCCATTATATTCGACCGTTTATTTAACTTAAATTTTATATAACTTATATACACTGGGTGATTATAGAAGGAATCTACGGGTCTTTCTAGGGTACATTATTGCATAACATAGGAAAATATTAAATTTTCTGGAATCATATTCTATCGTTTTTTACAAGGAAAACGGCTTCTTTCTCAAATAAAACTCTTATGAACTCACCAACTTAATTGTTGACGCTTTTTCAAACTACTTGTATTCTCAGGAATTCAGTGAAACAGGAAAATCAACCGCTTTTGAGGATGGGACGTTAAATCGTCAAACATTTCATATTTGTCATCATAAGTGTAATTGATTGGAAACATGTAAACACATACTATTGTATAACTTTTTCAATTATATTTATGATGGTTGTATTTACTTTGGCGTCGCTTATCTGTGTAGCACTTTGTCGGTTTCAAGATGCTTTCAGCCTTTCTCGAATTTGTACTAAGTCATAAGTAATAACTTCTCCTCGGAGCGCTGCATAGGGCCTGCTTTAGTGTTTCTCGTTTGATTAGATCGGTAGGGAGCATATAGGTTCGGTTTACGCGACTAAACTTATTCGGAATTGCGGGATGGTGACCGAGTTCTACTGAAGGCCTCACCATTGAGAGGAATGATATGTTTCGGTAAACATGGGAAACTAAATCTAAGGTACAGAGGGCCATTCGAAATCCTCGCTAGGATTGGCCGGATAGCATACAAACTCTGACTGCCACGAGAACCTAATAATGTACATCCAACCATCCACGTATCAAACTTAAAGAAGTGTCTGTCCGACGAGACTCTTGTAATACCCCTCCCCCCTCAAAGAAATCAGAACCAACGAGAGTCTCCACTTTGTGGAAAAATCGATAGAAACCATGGGTCGAAAGATCAAAAGAACGAAATCAAAGTCACATCCCTGTTGTGAAGGTCCGTTGGATCGTAAAACGAGGACCCGAATTCACCTAGGAACGTGAGGATCAAGTGAAACAAAGATACCCACATCCATTCCCCAACCCTTGATGTCCCACTCAAATACAAATTTCGGGACGAAATTCCTTCTAACGGGGGGATAATGTGACAACCGTCAAATTAAAGTCAAAGTCAAAGTCAAAGTCAACAAGTCAAACCGATCATACTTAATTAGTAATTGTATGCTAAAAGTTATTCTATGTATAAAAATGTGCATTTGTATGTCAAGAATTCAAGTGTCTCAAAGAATCTATGTGTTTAGCAATGTAAAAACCCTAAAAAGGGAGTTAAACGCATCAAAACACGACTAAGGACCCTTTCGGGGACTTAAAACAATCATAAACGAAGCATAACGGGGTTCACGAACCTTGCATTATGAGATTATACGATAATATTGGCTAAGGTTAAATCTCTCCCAAATCTCTCCAAGTATGTGAAATATCTCCCAAATCTCTCCAAGTATGTGAAATCTCTCCCAAATCTCTCAAAGTATGTGAAATCTCTCCAAGTATGTGAAATATCTCCCAAATCTCTCCAAGTATGTGAAATCTCTCCCAAATCTCTCCAAGTATGTGAAATCTCTCCCAAATCTCTCCAAGTATGTGAAGTCTCTCCAAGTATGTGAAATCTCTCATAAATCTCTCCAAGTATGTGAAATCTCTCCCAAATCTCTCTCAAAATCTCTCTCAACTTTTTATAGTCATCCCGACCCTTAACTTAGTCAAAAACCGCGCAAAACGAGAAGTTTATTTGAAAAACGGCCATTTTGGGCCGAACCCTCTTAGAGCCGAACCTCTTAGAGGCGAAACCCTAAGAAGCCTCCTAGACCGAACTTGCAAGGACCGAAGCTTCTGGAGAACCGAGCTCGCATAGACCGAACCCGAACTACCGTTCGCTTCTAGCCTACTTCGCCTTCGGTCCCTCTTCCGTGTTCGCCTGCGAGACTGCTCGGACCGAGCCCTCCTCTCGGTTCTAATGCATCAAGCGAACCTACCTTCGGTTCTAAGCTCCTAAGACCGAACCTCCGGCCCTGACTTCGCAGATTCGCAACTTTTACCCGGTTTTCGACCACGACTTCGTTTTAAGCCCGTTTTTCATGATTTTAACGTGGGATTTTCGCCCAAACTCATATTTTGACATATAAGACTCTATATATTCATACTTTAATCACATCCCAGGGATTTATTAATTATAAATCAATATTTTACACTAAAGAAAAGGGCTTAGGATATTTTATGTTACAAGTGGGTCAAGTGTGCCCACTTGCCTCCATGTGTCACTTCCTCATTAACCCAACCCTATCCACATCACACAAACCAAGGCAAACATCCTATCATCTTTGCAACTTGCTCCAGCCACATCTATATAAAGAAATCCTTGGAAGAGCTCTTGATTTACTTTGATCATTTCCACACTTTTACACTTTTCTTACCCCACAAGGAAGCTTATTTTCTCTCAACTTCCAGCCACTTTTGGAAGTGTTCTTGAGTTGCTACTGCACTTTTTGGTAAGTATTCCATCTAAACTCAAGTGTTATTCCATAATTTCATAACACTCTTGGATCATTGACTCATATATCTTAACGCCAAAAATCGTTCTTAGGATCATCCAAAACTTCGTGTGTTCATCAAGTGATCTAGACTTGAAAACTCATCATCTTCAACCTTCCACTCTTCAAGAAATCACTCAAGGTGAGTTCATACCCCTACATTTTCTAGTTTTCTTCAGTTTTCAGGGGGGGAATACAAGTTAAAACACCAAAACATATTCAAAACTCAACTTGACAGCTTACAACAGAAAAGTTGTGACCCGTTCACGAACTTTTTTACCCAACTTAAACTTAATATCTTTCAAAACTGTATAATGTACAAATAGTTCAGGTTTATACCTTTAAAATGACTACTTGCACATCTCCATATGATTTTTCTATGATTTATGGTGATTTTTACAAAACTGCCTAGCATTTCAGAAACGAATTCGGACCAGTCTGTGATTATGAACACTTTCACATAAGTTAGAGGCTTCTAAAAATCATAATAAAAATTATGAATAAACTAGACACATTTTCTAATCTCTCAGAGTTTACGGAGTTAGTTTTCAACTTCGTATGATTTTTCTATGATAATTTCAAAACAGTGCAGAAAGGATAAAAACTAGTTGCATAGTTTACCATATTAACAACAGTTTGTATTATGTTGAGCAAAGTGCATAACAATAAGTTTCTCAATGTTTGGATGCATTCTCGTTAGTTTATCATCATAAACAGAAATTAGTCATTCATGTTAAGGATTTTCCTCCATTCATTTCGAATACATCTAATAAACTACATTAAGTATAGTTTATGAATTTTCGATAAAAGCATACTACATGGAAAAGGTTTTACTCTCAAACAAATGGGTTTTTCATATACTACTTGATAAAATATAATAGTAATAGTTTATGGATTTATATCACAAATGTATTTTCATAAAAGGTGATTTCGCTTCCTCCACGGAAGAGGTTTTATACCCAAAACTATATGTAAACTAGTTAACGTAAGTTGTGAGACATTCTCCTTCGGGGTACTCTTAAGTACCACAGAAAATCCTGAATTAGTTATAACCAGGGTCTCTTGTAGGTAGAGCGTGATAATTGTGTATAGATCTATATTGGGATTGACAACCCACACCCATGTTGCTTGCATAAGTCCGATCGGCCGATCGGGGGTGACAAATGTCATTTCAATTCCGACATCTGAAGAACGTCGCAGCAGGTTATTCTGTCATAGTATGGTTATAGCGACTCACATAGGGAGTTAACAATCTTTCAAGTTTACATGAAAAATTCTACTTTGAAAAGGGGTTTTACTCCTAATTTAAACGAGTTTATGCCGATTTAAACTTGCATGAATTACTTTAAGTATGGAAAAATACTTGTATATTCTCGGTCTTGACGCTTAAGGCTACACGACTTTTTATAAGGAAAATATTGGATTTTCTTTGGAAACACATTCCCATTATGAACATTATAAGCACACACATATTCTCTATCTTAACAATTAGGACTACATGACCTTTATAAGGAAAATATTGGCATGGAATATTAACAAAACTTACAGTTCACGGCAATTCTAAGGCTTTATACATATGAGTTTTATTTAAATATAAAACACACACCTAAGTATGACGATTTGCTTACATATACTAAGCCTTGTTTCAATTTAGTCTACAACAAATCTTCTAGAAAAGTCCCTTAGTTATAATCAGAATACATGACTTTTATAAGGAAAATATTGGATTTTCTTTGGAAACATAGTTCTATCAAAACTACATTCCATCTAGAATTGTTAGACTTCAGCTATAATTGCTAATTGTATATGCTAGAGTTATATAAGAATCTAGTCGCAATCGACCTAGAATTGGTGGGCGCGCCTTACTTCCTGTTCCTTGTTTGGTTGTGGACCTAAGGCAGACCCATTATATTCGACGGTTTATTTAACTTAAATTTTATATAACTTTTATACACTGGGTGAGTATAGAAGGAATCTACGGGTCTTTCTAGGGTACATTATTGCATAACATAGGAAAATATTAAATTTTCTGGAATCATATTCTATCGCTTTTTACAAGGAAAACGACTTCTTTCTCAAATAAAACTCTTATGAACTCACCAACTTAATTGTTGACGCTTTTTCAAACTACTTGTATTCTTAGGAATTCAGTGAAACAGGAAATCAACCGCTTTTGAGGATGAGACGTTAAATCGTCAAACATTTCATTTTTGTCATCATAAGTGTAATTGATTTGAAACATGTAAACACATACTATTGTATAACCTTTTCAATTATATTTATGATGGTTGTATTTACTTTGGGCACTATTATACTCGTTGTTGTGATACTATACATGAAGTCCTCCACCCCGGACGTTTCCGCCATCCTTGGTTTGGGGGTGTGACAATTAATTATTATATATATGTATAAGATTAAGTCGTTTTACCGTTAGTAGGCCTCATTCAGGAAGCCGGTCTATAAGGGGGTATAAGGTTGTTGCCTATAAAATGGCAACTTAATGGGTGTCCATTCTCACCCACCGCTTCCTTGATCGGTGGAGGGTCGTTAGCCGAACGGGTAGGACAATGACTTTAAATTCTCATTAAAAGTATAATGAATATTATAAAGTAACTAAACCTTTAATAAATTCCCAATCTTAGTTACTTTAGGAAAATATGAATATGGTGCTAACCCATGAAATTCACACTTTGTACCTTACCAAGTCGTTGGTGGAGCGTGTGTGGTTAACCGGCACACTAACTTGGACTAGTAAGGATCACGAAGGGTGACTTAATGTTTATCATAGATCGGTGGAGCGTGTGTGGTTAACCGGCACATTGATTAGGTGATAATATTAAGGGTACCAAGTGAATTTGCATGGTTATTCACACCTTGTTTTGTGATCCTCGGCATCCCAGTCACAAAACTTGAAGGGCACAATCGAGATTGAAACATGTCATTGAAAAGTTCAATGAATCTCAAAAGAATCTAGGAATTTCAAAACCAATTAAACCTAATAATTCATTTCGTTTTCATGGTGGAAATTGGTGAATCGTCATTCACCTACCTTCAAATATGTTATAGCTTAGATTACGGCATCCCTCTTCTAAGTTATAATATATTGTGTTGGATCCTAGCCTTAATATTACATTTGGGTGTATTATTAAGGATTCGATATATCTAATCTAAACTTGTTTTCTTCTTTTCAGATGTCTTCCAACAACAATGCTTCGGCCTCTAACCCTACTGGCTCCTTTTCCCTCATGAACCTTTGTGGGAGGGTCATCTTTGATGGTTCCAACTTCATGGATTGGATCCGGAACATCAGGATGGCCACTCGTTACGAGGACAAGGAATATGTCCTCGATAAGGAGCTAAAGGAGCTTGATGAGTCCACTGCTACTCCTGAGGAGGTCGCTGAGTATCAGGCACATGAAAGAGATGCCACCAAGGTGGCATGCATCATGATGGCCACCATGACAGCTGAACTCCAAAAGTCCTATGAGGATTATTTGTTGGATTAATGTCTAAGTCCATAACTATAATTGGTAAGACTTGACCCGACCCGGCATGGTCCATTTGGGTTGCATGGCATCATGCATTTGGATAGACTATAATGAGAGAAATAACACTTAAGGTTGGTTAATATATTCTAAGTTCTAATATATTAATAAGGTTATTTAATTAGTATTGATCAAGAATTAATTTGGAATTAATTAAGTGATCAAAAGGAGACTAATTAAATATATGGGTTGATTGTGTAAATCATTCATTCTTATATATGTGGGCTTGTGATCCAAGATTCCTTATGTTGGACTAAGTCCATGGGGTGACCCATGGATACTCCATGGAGGTTAAAATCCATGGAGCATAAGGAATGGGTAAAGTTATGAGTTACATGGTGTAACCCTAATAGCCACCATATAAAAGAATCCCATGGCTCAAGAAATCGTGCACTAATGTGTGAGTGTGAGGGCTAGACAATTTCAAGGAGTGTTCAAGTTTCTCTCAAGTTATTCCAAGTGTATTTGGTGTTGTGTGAACCATTTGAGGTGTCACACTTGGGGCACTAGGCACTCAAGCTTCATGAAGACATTCTACATCAAAGAGGTATGTATTCTATCTTGTTATATTTATTATTTTGTATGCTAGATTAGGATAATACCTTGGATGTTCATAATTGTATGTATAATAGAGAAAACATAGATCCAAGGTATTTAGGGTTGCATGTACACTTAGGAGTGTTAGAATGTTCATAACCCAACAGTGGTATCAGAGCCTAGGCTTGTTTTCTTGTTATACTTGCAAAAGTAGCTGAAAAATCGAGTTGGATGCATATATTCGATTGTTTTGGCTGGAATTGGACTAGGAACATTACCCTAAGATGTTTTTGGACTTATAAACTTGTTTTTGATGTGGTAATGTTCATGCTAATCCAATTTCTAAGATAATTGTCATAATTTCAAGATTTGTATTAGTTTGTATGTTCATGCTAATTTCTTGAAGATTGATGATTTGAATTATCTTGTTCTTATGAGGTTCTTAGATTAATAGAAAAGTTGTGTGAAATAGTTGTTTTCAATCCATTTTAATCTAAGAGTTGATTCCAAAGTGTGTTTTTGTAACTTGTCCTCAAGTTATATGAAAAGTCACATTTAAGAATCATAAAACTCATAAAAGTTGGCAAAGGTTACAAAATGAAGAGTCTAGTTCTAATTAAATGGTTTTATGACTCCATAACTTGTCCTCAAGTTATGGAGGTTCAAGAGTCTCTTCATTAAATTAAAAAAAAAAGTGTTACCTTAATTAGTTCCATAAGTTACAATAAAAAAAAGTTATTTTTTTTTATTAATTAGTTTAAAGTCTTCCATAACTTGTCCTCAAGTTATGGAACTTGAAGAGTTTTTTTTTAATTAAAACTACTTTAAACTCATAAGTTATGGAATTAATTAGTTTTGAATAGTTTCAAAACTTGCCCTCAAGTTTTGGAATTTGAAAAGTTTTCACTTATGAATACTTTAATTCCAAGTTAGCCCTTAGAATTTTAAAAGTTAAAATTCAACCCTTATACTTTATAATATTATAAGTTAATAATATTTATATATATGTATAAGAGTAAAGTCAGTCTTAACGTTAGTAGGCCTCATTCACGAAGCCGGTCTATAAGGGGGGTATAAGGTTACTGCCTATAAAATGGCAGTTTAATGGGTGTCCACTCTCACGCACCGCTTCCTTGACTGGTGGAGGGTCGTTAGCCGAACGGGTAGGACAAGGACTATAATTCTCCTTTCATTAAAAGTATTAATGATAAATACTAAGTAACTAAACTCTTATTAATACCCAATCTTAGTTACTTAGGAAAATGTGAATTTGGTGCTAACCCATGAAATTACACTTTGCACTTTGCTTAAGTCGTTAGTGGAGCGTGTGTGGTTAACCGGCACACTAACCTGGACTTAACAAGGTAGACAAAGGGTAACTTAATATTTATCATAGTATCGGTGGAGCGTGTGTGGTTAACCGGCACACTGATTAAGGGGTAAATATTAAGGGTACCAAGTATATTTGCATGGTTATTCACACCTTGTTTTGTGATCCTCGGCATCCCAGTCACAAAACCTGAAGGGCACACTCGAGATTGAAACATGCCTTTGAACAGTTCAATGAATCTCAAAGATCCAGGACTTTCAAATCCAATTAAAACCTAATAAATTACTTCGTTTTTCATGGTGGAAATTGGTGAATCGTCATTCACCTACCTTCAAATATTTTATAGCTTGGATTACGGCATCCCTCTTCTAAGTTATAAAATAGTTTGTTGGGTCCTAGCCTTAATATTTCATATTGGGTGTCATATTAAGGACTTTAAATCAACTATCTTGAATATCTCCCAAAAAGATGTCTGGTCTAGACATTTATGATCTTCCCAAATATCTTGAAACAAGCTTTCCTAAATGAAGATGATGTCCCATGGATATCATACTTCTTTCACCTCCTCCAATTATTCTCCCTAACCCACAAGTTCCTAAAAAGCTTAAGGTCACTCAAGCCCTATTGGCAAGGCAAGGTCTAGGTGTGATCACATCTTGGAGATGTAGTCACATATTGACAAGCCGGGAGAGTTGGGTGTCAAAGTTTTGAGAAAGTTGGTGGCTCAACTACTTTCTAAGTCACATAGTGAGTTCTTTTGGGAATCCTATGAAACAGACTAAGACAAGACCCTTAATGATCTTATCTATTTGCTAAGATCAACTTCCTAAAACGCTATGGCCATTGACAATGATGACATTGGATATCCAGTAAAGCTCTCTCTTCCCAATGGAAAGGGATCGGCCACAGTCAACTCGGTTGACCCAATGGTAAAGAGAGAGGCGAAGTCTGAGATAGTCCCATTATCAAGGGTCCATAGGTAACTATTGCCAAAGGAAGGGGCATTGGTTACGAAGCTGCCAAATTTACCTAAGGATGTTAAAGTCAATAAGTTTGGCTCTACTTCAGGTAAAGTCCATTGTCTAACTCTATTAAGTACATGCTGATTCTGATCGCGAAGATGGATTTCAATCGCATGGTTCGGTGATCAGAATTTTGGGCTATTACTTAAGAGTTATGATATTTATATTGCTTAGGAATAGATAACAAAAAGGTTTTCATATGGATTGTAAGGATAAGTTTTTCCGCAAAGTTTTAAAATAAAAGAAAAAGGTTTTGATTTTATTTATTTTAAGTATCCTTACAATGGCATTTGTGAAAAGTTGTTGCTTATAAGATTCCATTGATAGCAATATTGGAAAAATGAATTTGATTCTTTCGGTTGTGGTAGTGTCTAATATTACCAAATAAGGAAAGATTCTCATCACCCAAGGTTCAATTGGACCGAAACTTGGAATCATGCAAGTTGTATAGTATGATGAATGAGAACTTTCAGCTTGGAAAATTAAGACTAATTCCTTATGTGAATAAGGAAAGGACTAAGGGATCGAGTACACATTCTTGTGCACTGGTCAAGTCCACCACAAAAGATCAAGAAGGCTATTCGTCATGATTTACTTAAGTTCAGTAAATATGGTTATCCTTATAAGTTTAAGTATAAGTCTGTAGCATTGGAGAAGTTTCAATGTGAGACAGAACGAATAAGAAGAATCAAAGTATGGCAGAAAGATAAAAGTTTCTCAAATCTGAAAAGATGGGAGAGTACTTTAGTATCATGTTTATGATCATCTTAATGATTAAGATACCATATCACAATTGGTCCTCTGTTGAAAAATGTCTTTGTATGTGACATTGTATGTAACCATCACTGAAATAAGACGAGCTGTATTTGTATTATCTAACAAATATTATCAGTTATTTCAGGTTGCATGAATGCGTGATCAAAACGGAAAATACAAAAACCAGCGAATGACGAAAACACATATGCATGACTAAACAGTTTCAACGATATATATATATATATATATATATATATATATATATATATATATATATATATATATATATATATGTATTACATATATATATATATATATATATATATATATATATATATATATATATAATACATATATATATATATATATATATATATATGTATGTATGTATTATATATATATGTATTATATATATGTATGTATATATATATATATATATGTATGTATTATATATATATATATATGTATGTATGTATTATATATATATATATATGTATGTATTATATATATATATATATATATATATATATATATGTATGTATTATATATGTGTATATGTATTATATATTCATATATTAGGTGGAAAGGTCAAAAGGAAAAGGGAGGGAAATGATAAGCCACCCCACCCCATGTTTTTTCTTCTACAACTTGCATACACCAACCATTCTTTTCAATAAAAAAGACTAAGTGCTTGAAGACATTTCAAGTATATATGCACATGTGATAGTGTAGGTGATAATGAGAGAGAGAGAGAGAGAGAGAGAGATAGAAGAGAGTAAGAGAGATTCATATGTTATAGTGTGAGTGTTCATTTTTCTTTGTAAATTCCCTGGAACATAAAACTCTCTCAATCACCAAACAACAATAACCAAGAACATCAAGATCAACAACAACCAAAAATGAAGAACATTATCAACCATCTTCATCTTCTTCATTCAAACTCAAGGTGTTCATCTTCAACCCATCAAACATCATCATCTTCATAAACTTTCACCACCATCACCACCTTATATCAACCTCCAAACAACCTCAAAATACTCTCCAAACACCCTCCAAGTACCCTCCTTAAACCTCCTCCAAAAACCCTTTCAAATCACCACAACCATCATCACCTTGCTGTTTTTCGACATCAGAATTTGCAAGTTAAGAAAAAATTCACCGAGCACAACTTAACAAGATAATACGGGAGAGATTTGCACCGCAAATTATTCAGGACCTTACCTACATCCAGGAATTTTCCTCGATTTTTTTGACCACTGCAAACCCCAGAGAGACGCGAGAGAGAATTGGCTATCCAGAGAGATTTACTACGAAAATCTATATTCATAACCACCCAAAGCTCTTTCAACATCACCCTCTTTGTTACCTTATACCACCAAAACTACAACCTTATTCCACCTTCTACCACTCTCCAAATACCCACTTCAACCTCATCAAATCACCTTAAAAAAAACCATACCCACATACAAAAAACATTACCCGTGTATTTTGTATCGTTTTGTAAACAATTCATTGTTACATAAAAAGAACTTATTGTTACTTACCGGATTGAACTTTGAACAAATAGAGACACAGTCTATTAAGATTCAGTCCAACCCTAAGCCTGTTAGTCATTTATTTGACTAACAACTTGACAAAACAGTCGTTCCACAAGTCCCGTTCTAACACCACCCACTATATATATATTTATATATTTTATTAACGCTTTATGTCATTTAAATACTGTCATTTATTTCATTTATAGCTTTCAGTCATTTATAGCTTTCCAGTATTTATTTTTTCCGCACTTCTTATCTTTCCGCATCTAATCTCATTAAATATATATATCTGTCGCCCAGTAACTGGTAACCGAGCCTTTTATTCGTGGTAATCAGATTGTTATATATTTCTAACAATTGGTATCAGAGCTTGTGTGATTTACCTTGAAATTTTTGTCGAAAACGTTTGGTTAGCGTTTATAAACCTTCCATAAGCTTTTCTTTAAAAATTTCATTTTAATATCACTTGTTCAAAATCCTTAAAAAAAAAATTATTAAAAAAATTAAAAAAAAAAAAAAAAATTTTAAACAAAAAAATTCAGAGCTTGTGTGATTTACCTTGAAATTTTTGTCGAAAACTTTTGGTTAGCGTTTATAAACCTTCCATAAGTTTTTTCTTTAAAAATTTCATTTTAATATCACTTGTTCAAAATCCTTAAAAAAAAAAATTTATTAAAAAAATTAAAAAAAATTTTTAAAAAAAAAAAATCTTAAACAAAAAAATTCAGAGCTTGTGTGATTTACTTTGAAATTTTTGTCGAAAACTTTTGGTTAGCGTTTATAAACCTTCCATAAGATTTTCTTTAAAAATTTCATTTTAATATCAATTGTTCAAAATCCTTTCAAAAACAAAAATTTTATTATGTCTTCTGCTAATTATTCCAACATGAACTCTGTTTCTATTGCTAACAGCTTGGGATCTGGTTCACGGGCACCCATACTTATTCCTGAAGAGTATAATTCGTGGGTTGGCCGTATGAATCTTCATCTTAACACCATAAGTGAAGATGTCTGGAATTGTGTAGAAGGAACATATGTTACTCCAGAAAATATGGCTACTCTTGCTACAAATCAAGCCACTCTTGCTGAAACCGAAAAAAGGCTGCAACTCCAAGCCAAAAAGGAACTTGTGTCTGGAATTCCCCACAGTATTCTAAGTCAAATGGATGACATAATACTGTTGACTGCTAATCAAATCTGGGAAAATTTAAAAAATCGTTTTTGTGGAAATCAAAGAATTATTGGAAACAAAAGAACATCTGTTTTAAATGAATTCGATAATTTCAAGATGCTTTCATCAGAAACCATCCATGATGCTCATGATAGGTTCAATTTTATCATGGTAAAAATGAACAATTTGGGCATCAAAAAGACACAACACGAGATAAATCTCAAGTTTCTAAACAATCTTTACGAAAGCTGGAAGATGGTTAAACTCATCATTCAGGGAAATCCAGCCATTCATACTGAAACTTTATACAATTTGTATGGAGAACTTCAATCGTATGAATCCTCGATTGACCCACCAACCACTACAGCTTTTGGAGGACCACTTGCTCTCGTTTCCACATCTTCTCAAAACCAAACACCTTTTAATGAACAAAACTTCAATCATTTTAATCAGACATCTTTTCAAAACCAACCCTTTTTGAACAATTCTTTTGATCAATCTGATTTAAATGATGAAGCAGACTACCAACAACTGTGTGCTTTGGTAGCAAACACAAACCTCCAGAGATTTATTCCAAATCACGGTAATCGAATTTTAAACCAAATTTTCAAAACCGACCATCATTTGGACAAAATAATTCTGGATTTGAACTAAGACCTCAACCTGTTCAAAACAACTCAGGTTTTCAACCAAGACCTTATTTTGGACAAAATTTTCAAAGACCTTCCTTCCAAAACAATTCAAACCAAGGTTTTCAAAACCAGGGATTTCAAAACAATCCCAACTCAAGTCATCATAACAATAACCAAAACAACAGTTTTTAAAACCAAAACAGAGGATTCCAAAATCAAGGTTACACTAATCAAAACAATGGCTTTCAAAACAACCAAAATTTTGGATTCCAACAGAACCCTTCCCAATCTTCCCAACAAATCCAAACTCAAGCTCCTGAAAGACTTCCGATTAAAAGTCAAAAGGATGACAGTGATGAAGAAGTGATCATTTGTCACAACTGCAAAGGAACTAATCACTATGCTAGAGAATGCCGAGCCAAAAACAAAACCAAAGTCAAAGACTCAGCATACTACGCTCAAAAAGCCGATGAATTAAAGAAACAGGAAAATCAAGATAAGCAAAGAGCATTGATGGCAATCCATGAACCAAACGTGGAATACTGGCCAACTTCTGAAGACGAAGCTGACAATGAACCAACACAATCAAACTTCTGTTTCGTAGTTGGTGTTGATAGACCTTCAAGAGCTCCAAACGTCATAGAACAGGTATGGTCTATGATCTCTGAACTTGGTCTTTCGAAATCAATTTTTGAGTCCCATATAACCAAGATTGAGAAAAGTCTAGAAGCTGATCTCAAAAAATATCATGACACAATGATCAATTTCGATATCTGCAAATCTGAGTTACAAACCTTGCAACTCAAATTTGGAGAATCAACAAGGATAAAGAACAAATTGGAAAGAGACGTTGAAAGAAAATCAGAAGATTATAATCACGTCTTGGAACAATCAAATCAAACCCTAATTCAGAAAAAGGATTTGGAACAAAAAAATCAGTCAGTCATTTCCTCTGAAACAAAAGATGTTTTAGAAAAGGAAATCCTTCAGTTGAAACAAAACTTTCAAGAATCAACTGAAAAATACAAAACTTTAAATGAAAAACTGACTGATTCTTTAAACCAAACCAATTTTCTTGAATCTGAAAACAAAAGATTGATATGGAATATGAATTCTATCAAAATTGCTAGAAAACTAAGTGATGATGTTTTCACCAAAGCAAACACCTTAGGAACTGGCAAAATTGATACGAATTACAGACCAGGAATTGGAAGAGAATCCTTTGAAAATGAACTAGCTAAACAAGAAAACATGACAATTTGTGAAAACTCTGAATCCACTCTTCCAGATCTTTTCACATCTGCTAATGATGAAGATTCAGATGACGAAACAGTTATCAACTGTAGCCCAGATGACACTGTTTTCACTGTTTCCAAAAAGTCTATCAAAAGAGTTGTAAAATCTGAAACAAACTCTGCTAGTTCTTCAACAAACCAAATCAAACATACCAATGAAGCAACCATAACCCCACTTAACAAACCAAAGGCTTTTGAAAACAAACCAAAGAAACCTGTTAAACCATACGTCATACCTCAAAAAGAGGTTTCCAAACAAAAACCAAAACCTTTTCAAAAACCTTTTGAAAACCGCTTTCAGGAGATCACCTTTAAAAATTCAATGAACTTTCAAAAATGACCAAATCAGAAAGTTTCAAAACATCATCTTCAAAAAGCCTTTCATAACCGCCAATCACATCCCAGATATGAAGAGAACTTTTCAAAAAAAATTTCACATCTAGGATATCATTCACCAAATCACAGATTTTATCAACCAACGAATTTTCAGAAACAAATCACTTTTTGGGAAAATTTGATAAATAAAATCAAACCTCAACCATTCCATCCTTATAAACCAAACTCTTATAGCAATATGAAGTCAAATGCTACAAGAAGTTCAGTAAACAAAAAACCCAAAATAAAAACAACTAACAAACCAGGACCCATTCAGATTTGGGTACCTAAATCTTCTGTCTAAATTGCAGGTATCTAATGCTGGAGAACCCAAGGATGATACATGGTATATTGATAGTGGCTGCTCCAAGCATATGACAGGAAACCGAAACTACCTTCGTGACTTCAAACCCACCCAAACCAATCAAGACGTTACCTTCGGCAACAACATGACGGCAAAAAATCAAGGGTTATGGAAACATAACAAATGGTAACTTCACCATAAAGAAAGTTGCCTATGTCGATGACCTGAAACACAACCTCATCAGTGTTTCTCAACTGTGTGATAACAATCTTGAAGTCCTATTCACCAAACAAAGAAGCTTGATCATGGACGCCAAAACCAAAGAAATCATTGTTGATTCTTACCGTGCCAGAAATATGTATCCACTTGACATGGATCTTATCTATGGTAAACCCGATATATGTCTGCTATCAAAAGCCCCAGCAGATATCAGTTGGTTATGGCACCGCCGCCTTTCCCATCTAAACTTTGGGTACATCAACAAACTGATCGGCGATGATCTTGTTAGAGGACTGCCACTTCTGAAGCTTGATAATGAAACTCTGTGTGCTGCATGTGAAAAGGGAAAACTTTCCAAATCCACTCACAAAAGCATCTCAGAATCTAGTGTATCCGAACCACTAGAATTGCTGCACATAGACCTTTGTGGCCTTGCCAAAACCCAAACCATACAAGGGAAGAAGTACATTCTTGTTGTCGTTGATGGCTTCTCGCGCTTTACTTTGGTCTTCTTCTTAAGACTAAAATCAGAAGCACCTGAAGAGATGATCAACTTCATAAAACAAATCGAACTGAAGCTCAAACGACCTGTTCGAAGAATCCGAAGTGATAATGGTTTAGAGTTCAAAAACAAGACTCTAGATTCATTTCTCAAAGACAAAGGAATTGAACATAACTTCTCAGCCCCATACACTCCACAACAGAACGAAGTTGTCGAAAGAAGGAACAGAACTCTATGTGAAGCTGCAAGATCAATGCTTATCTTCGCTGATCTGCCACAATACTTCTGGGCAGAAGCAATAGCCACAGCTTGGTACACTCAAAATCGTTCCTTAATCCATAAACATCTTCATAAAACACCATATGAAGTCATTAACAACCGAAAACCAAACATCAAATTTTTCCATATTTTTGGTTGTCGATGCTTCATAAAGAACAATAAAGACCACCTCTCAAAATTTGAATCAAGGTCGGACGAAGGAATTTTCCTTGGTTACTCATTTTCTTCAGCTGCTTATCGAGTACTGAACAAACGTACCAGAGTAATTGAAGAAAGTACCGATGTTCATTTCGATGAATTTTATGTCAGGAAATTGGATCGTGAACATTTTGGTTAAAAAATGATCGATAATATTTTTCAAAATCCAATTCAACAAACACCTTCTCCTGACAGAGATATTGAAATCGATCTTGATTTACTTTTTGAACAACCCAAAACCGCTTACAATTCTGAACTTCTAACTACTTCTATTGATTCTACAGGAACAACCACTGAAGGAACTCCACAAACAAACCGAAATGATGCAGATCAATTCGAGGGGGAACCACCTACACATACTTCTTCATTGGAACAAACACCAAATCCTCCTTTAAATACCCCATCCCCAAATATCCAAAACAATCCCGATGCATCATTTATGGGGGAACCTTCAAACCTATTCCAAGATGAAACTCCCGGAGAAGAACAATGGGATACTGAAATTCCAATTATTATAGCGGAAGAGAATCGCTTAATAAAATGGACCAGAAACCACCCAACTGACCAAATCATCGGAGATCCAAACTCAGGCATCCAAACTAGAGCCGCAACTTCTAATGATTGTTTATTTGGAGCCTTCTTATCCATGACTGAACCCAAAACCATACATTCTGCTCTCAAAGATCCAGACTGGGTAAAAGCTATGCAAGAAGAGCTAGAAGAATTTGAAAGAAATGACGTATGGAATCTTGTCCCTACCCCACCCGATGTTTCTATTATAGGTTCAAGATGGGTATTCAGAAACAAAACTGACGATCAAGGAATCATTTGTCGAAACAAGGCACGTCTCGTAGTCAAAGGATATTCACAACAAGAAGGAATCGACTACGATGAAACATATGCTCTAGTTGCCAGAATTGAAGCAATTCACATCTTTCTTGCATATGCTGCACATAAGAACTTTAAAGTATTCCAAATGGATGTTAAATGTGCATTCCTACATGGAGAGTTAGATCGCGATGTATACATCCAACAACCACCAGGTTTCGAAGATCCCAAATTTCCTGATCACAGCTTCAAATTGCAGAAAGCTGTCTATGGCTTGAAACAAGCACCCCGAGCCTGGTATGCCACATTGACAACCTTTCTCGAAGAATCAGGTTTTAAAAGAGGTTCAATCGATCAAACCCTCTTTCGTAAAATCTATAATAAACATCTTTTAATCGTACAAATATATGTTGATGACATTATTTTCAGTTCTACTGATGAATCTTTGAGTATTAAGTTTGCAGATCTAATGAAGAGCAAATTTGAAATGAGCATGATTGGGGAGATGACTACTTTTCTCGGACTTCAAATCAAACAGTCAACTGATGGCATTTTCATCAACCAAGAGAATTATGTCAAAAACCTACTCACTCGTTTTTCAATGGATAAATCCAATACCGCAAAAACCCCAATGGCTTTTGGATACAAAATCGATGCAGACTTAAATGGCAAACCTGTTGATCAGAAAAGATATCGTGGAATGATCGGATCACTCTTATACCTCACTGCCAGCAGACCTGACATCATGTTTTCTACATGTGTCTGTGCCAGATACCAAGCAAATCCTATGGAATCCCATGTAGTTGCTGTGAAACGCATCTTCAAATACCTAAAAGGCACTCCCAAACTTGGCCTTTGGTATCCAGCTAAATCCGATTTTCAGCTGAACGCTTTCACCGACTCAGACTATGGAGGATGCAAGTTAGATAGAAAGAGTACATCTGGTAGCTGTCAATTCCTAGGAGGTAGACTAGTGAGTTGGACTTCAAAGAAACAGACTTGTGTATCCACATCAACAGCAGAAGCTGAATACGTCGCTGCCGCCAGCTGTTGTTCGCAAGTCATATGGATGCAAACTCAACTGCGAGACTATGGCTTCAAAATTTCACAAATTCCCATATTTTGTGACTCAACCAGTGCAATTGCCATTTCTCACAATCCCGTTCACCATTCCATGACAAAGCACATCGACATTCGATATCATTTCATCAAAGACAACATTCATAAGGGTCATATCGAATTGCACTTCATCAACACCGAAGATCAAATTGCCGATGTCTTCACTAAGGCTCTCGATGAAACAAAGTTTCAATACTTCCTAGGCCGTCTAGGAATGTTAAATCCAGATAACATCCATCCTTAAACTTTTACTTTTTGTTTGTACAAAAGTGTGTTTATTTTCATTCAAAAGAAAAATTCAAAAACAATTGAAAATTGCTTTCCTTTCAAAAATACCAAAAACATTCAAATAACCAATATTTCCAAAAACATTCAGAAAAACAAATCTTAAAAAAAAAAAATTTAATAAAAGACTTGCCATAATAAGCTTTTATAGAACCTTGTGATTAATCTTCTCTTGACTTAATTTTCAGATGCTTATGCTCGATGAAGATTTTAAGTCATATTGATTCTCAATTGGAGTGAAGGTTCAAATATCCTACTTTTCATAATGTATATAACTTTATTTCCTTCGATTTTATTTCATTATTGACGATTTTAAACAATCAAGGGACATAAGGTTAGGAGGTTCAGATGAAAACAAAAACCCATGTGAGAATTTGTGCCTCGTCGATCTAAATCATTGTGGAAATCATTTCTTGTGAGCTTAGGTGTGTCACTATTGCTTATAAGGTATACCCAATTATACCTTGTCACGGTCTTATTTTTGCTTAGATATCAAAATGACCAGGGACGATACATTCATTTCTTACATACTAGACAAACTGTGTTTTATGCCACCTATCCCTACCTAGATAAAAGCCAACCAAAAATGAAGACTTGCGATCCCATGATCCATCAAGCAAACAACGACATATCCTTACAAGAAAACCAAATGAGAAACAAATATCTATCAACATCCAATCCTCAAAGACAAATCAACAAGAAAACAAATGGATTCAATAAAGATATACCAAACAAAACAAAAAAAAATATTCTATATTTGGTATTTTCAAACAAACTTTCAACCAAATGGTTATTTCAAAACAAAAATCATAAAATCTCGCGATTTGTTTTAACCATTTTTTCACAAAAGAAGATATCTCAATCACTCAAGTCAAATACTCTTAAAAAGGTCTCAAATGTAGCAAATTCTCAATGCTAAAACAAAATATCTTTTTACAATAAATCGATATTGATCAACAAACAGGATACTATCAAAGAAGAAGCTGCAACAACAATGGATTTCCCGGGATACTGTAGCCTTCATCACTGAAGAATCTTAGTTGCAAACTGCACTATGAAAATTGCTAAACCCCTCTACATGTATTTCCCGACGGAGAGAGAGTGAACTTTAATGGCATGAATGAAGAAACCCGCTGAGTAATGCCGAAACCAGTCTTATGTGATTGATTATCTAATAATGAGACTAAGTGACTTTACAGGAAAAGCATAGCTGAACACCTCCAATATGAGTGTGAGTCGTCAGAGAGAGATATCACTCATTTTTAGTGATCATTAACTTGTTCTGCTGCCAGAACAACCAAACACCCAAGTGAAGTGTGAGCTATACCTATGAGCGTTCATCTGAATCGACCTGTTAGACCACTTGTCGTCATTAATAATGCTATAAAATCTTAAGGAAATTTCTTTAGATACATATATGACTACCCTTTGATAACCGAACCCGAGACTTTGATTCGGAAACAAATTTCTGAAAATCTTTTACATAAGATATGTTAAACCAAATCAAAAACTTTCAAATCAATTACTATGGTTTTATATATATGTTATCTATTGACAAATCTTTTATCTTGAATCATCAAAAGTTAAACTGTCAATGTGATTATATCATACCTGTCCTTATTTCAGCAATGATCACATAGAGGGAAATTGTTGAAAAATGTCTTTGTATGTGATCATCACTGAAATAAGACGAACTGTTTTTATGTTATCTAACAAATATTATCAGTTATTTCAGGTTGCATTAATGCGTGATCAAACGGAATATACGAAAACACGTGAATGACAGAAAACGCATAGACGAGAAAATTTAGCTGTGCGACTAAACAGTTTCAACTATATATATATATATATATATGTATATTATATGTATATTGTATATATATATATATATATATATATATATATATATATACATATATATATATATATATTATATATATATATATAGATATTGTATATTGTATATATATATATATATATATATATATATATATATATATATATATATAATGGAAAGAAATGAACAAAGCAAAAAGAACCCAACACCATGTGTGCTACCAACTATTACATCCACCAAACTATTTCTTTTTCATAAACAAACACAAGTGGAAGAGTTGTTTGATTCATTTTTGCATATATATATATATATATATATATATATATATATATATATATATATATATATATGTATGTATACGTGAGTTTTGAGGAAGAGTGGAAGTGTAAGTGTGTTTTGTGTTTCCTTGTAATATATCTCCTATTACTCTCTCATCTCCAGAAGAATAAACACATAGCCAACCTCAAAATACTCTCCAAACACCCTCCAAATACCCTCCTTAAATCTCCTCAAAAAACCATTTCAAATCACCACAACCATCATCACCTTGCTGTTTTTCGACATCAGAATTTTCAAGTTAAGAAAAAATTCACCGAGCACAACTCAACAAGATAATACAGGAGAGATTTGCACCGCAAATTATTCAGGACCTTACCTACATCCAGGAATTTTCCTCGATTTTTTTGACCACTGCAAACCCCAGAGAGACGCGAGAGAGAATTGGCTATCCAGAGAGATTTACTACGAAAATCTATATTCATAACCACCCAAAGCTCTTTCAACATCACCCTCTTTGTTACCTTATACCACCAAAACTACAACCTTATTCCACCTTCTACCACTCTCCAAATACCCACTTCAACCTCATCAAATCACCTTAAAAAAACCCATACCCACATACAAAAAACATTACCCATGTATTTTGTATCGTTTTGTAAACAATTCATTGTTACATAAAAAGAACTTATTGTTACTTACCGGATTGAACTTTGAACAAATAGAGACACAGTCTATTAAGATCCAGTCCAACCCTAAGCCTGTTAGTCATTTATTTGACTAACAACTTGACAAAACAGTCGTTCCACAACTTGACTTAGAATACTGTGGAAATCATTTCTTGTGAGCTTAGGTGTGTCACTATTGCTTATAAGGTATACCCAATTATACCTTGTCACGGTCTAATTTTTGCTTAGATATCAAAATGACCAGGGACGATACATTCATTTCTTACATACTAGACAAACTGTGTTTTATGCCACCTATCCCTACCTAGATAAAAGCCAACCAAAAATGAAGACTTGCGATCCCATGATCCATCAAGCAAACAACGACATATCCTTACAAGAAAACCAAAGGAGAAACAAATATCTATCAACATCCAATCCTCAAAGACAAATCAACAAGAAAACAAATGGATTCAATAAAGATATACCAAACAAAACAAAAAAAAATATTCTATATTTGGTATTTTCAAACAAACTTTCAACCAAATGGTTATTTCAAAACAAAAATCATAAAATCTCGCGATTTGTTTTAACCATTTTTTCACAAAAGAAGATATCTCAATCACTCAAGTCAAATACTCTTAAAAAGGTCTCAAATGTAGCAAATTCTCAATGCTAAAACAAAATATCTTTTTACAATAAATCGATATTGATCAACAAACAGGATACTATCAAAGAAGAAGCTGCAACAACAATGGATTTCCCGGGATACTGTAGCCTTCATCACTGAAGAATCTTAGTTGCAAACTGCACTATGAAAATTGCTAAACCCCTCTACATGTATTTCCCGACGGAGAGAGAGTGAACTTTAATGGCATGAATGAAGAAACCCGCTGAGTAATGCCGAAACCAGTCTTATGTGATTGATTATCTAATAATGAGACTAAGTGACTTTACAGGAAAAGAATAGCTGAACACCTCCAATATGACTGTGAGTCGTCAGAGAGAGATATCACTCATTTTTAGTGATCATTAACTTGTTCTGCTGCCAGAACAACAAACACCCAAGTGAAGTGTGAGTTATACCTATGAGCGTTCATCTGAATCGACCTGTTAGACCACTTGTCGTCAGAAATAATGCTATAAAATCTTAAGAAATTTCTTTAGATACATATATGACTACCCTTTGATAACCGAACCCGAGACTTTGATTCGGAAACAAATTTCTGAAAATCTTTTACATAAGATATGTTAAACCAAGTCAAAAACTTTCAAATCAATTACTATGGTTTTATATATATGTTATCTATTGACAAATCTTTTATCTTGAATCATCAAAAGTTAAACTGTCAATGTGATTATATCATACCTGTCCTTATTTCAGCAATGATCACGTAGGGGGAAATTGTTGAAAAATGTCTTTGTATGTGACATTGTATGTAACCATCACTGAAATAAGACGAGCTGTATTTGTATTATCTAACAAATATTATCAGTTATTTCAGGTTGCATGAATGCGTGATCAAAACGGAAAATACAAAAACCAGCGAATGACGAAAACACATATGCATGACTAAACAGTTTCAGCGATATATATATATATATATATATATATATATATGTATTATATATATATATATATATATATATATATATATATATATTTATATATGTATGTATTATATATATATGTATTATATATATGTATGTATATATATATATATATATATATATATATATATATATATATATATATGTATGTATTATATATGTGTGTATGTATTATATATTCATATATTAGGTGGAAAGGTCAAAAGGAAAAGGGAGGGAAATGATAAGCCACCCCACCCCATGTTTTTTCTTCTACAACTTGCATACACCAGCCATTCTTTTCAATAAAAAAGACTAAGTGCTTGAAGACATTTCAAGTATATATGCACATGTGATAGTGTAGGTGATAATGAGAGAGAGAGAGAGAGATAGAAGAGAGTAAGAGAGATTCATATGTTATAGTGTGAGTGTTCATTTTTCTTTGTAAATTCCCTGGAACATAAAACTCTCTCAATAACCAAACAACAATAACCAAGAACAACAAGATCAACAACAACCAAAAATGAAGAACATTATCAACCATCTTCATCTTCTTCATTCAAACTCAAGGTGTTCATCTTCAACCCATCAAACATCATCATCTTCATAAACTTTCAACACCATCACCACCTTATATCAACCTCCAAACAACCTCAAAATACTCTCCAAACACCCTCCAAGTACCCTCCTTAAACCTCCTCCAAAAACCCTTTCAAATCACCACAACCATCATCACCTTGCTGTTTTACGACATCAGAATTTGCAAGTTAAGAAAAAATTCACCGAGCACAACTCAACAAGATAATACGGGAGAGATTTGCACCGCAAATTATTCAGGACCTTACCTACATCCAGGAATTTTCCTCGATTTTTTTGACCACTGCAAACCCCAGATAGACGCGAGAGAGAATTGGCTATCCAGAGAGATTTACTACGAAAATCTATATTCATAACGATACAAAATACACGGGTAATATTTTTTGTATGTGGGTATGGGTTTTTTTAAGGTGATTTGATGAGGTTGAAGTGGGTATTTGGAGAGTGGTAGAAGGTGGAATAAGGTTGTAGTTTTGGTGGTATAAGGTAACAAAGAGGGTGATGTTGAAAGAGCTTTGGGTGGTTATGAATATAGATTTTCGTAGTAAATCTCTCTGGATAGCCAATTCTCTCTCGCGTCTCTCTGGGGTTTGCAGTGGTCAAAAAAATCGAGGAAAATTCCTGGCTGTAGGTAAGGTCCTGAATAATTTGCGGTGCAAATCTCTCCCGTATTATCTTGTTGAGTTGTGCTCGGTGAATTTTTTCTTAACTTGCAAATTCTGATGTCAAAAAACAGCAAGGTGATGATGGTTGTGGTGAGTTGAAAGGGTTTTTGGAGGAGGTTTAAGGAGGGTACTTGGAGGGTGTTTGGAGAGTATTTTGAGGTTGTTTGGAGGTTGATATAAGGTGGTGATGGTGGTGAAAGTTTATGAAGATGATGATGTTTGATGGGTTGAAGATGAACACCTTGAGTTTGAATGAAGAAGATGAAGATGGTTGATAATGTTCTTCATTTTTGGTTGTTGTTGATCTTGATGTTCTTGGTTATTGTTGTTTGGTGATTGAGAGAGTTTTATGTTCCAGGGAATTTACAAAGAAAAATGAACACTCACACTATAACATATGAATCTCTCTTACTCTCTTCTATCTCTCTCTCTCTCTCTCTCTCTCTCTCATTATCACCTACACTATCACATGTGCATATATACTTGAAATGTCTTCAAGCACTTAGTCTTTTTTATTGAAAAGAATGGCTGGTGTATGCAAGTTGTAGAAGAAAAAACATGGGGTGGGGTGGCTTATCATTTCCCTCCCTTTTCCTTTTGACCTTTCCACCTAATATATGAATATATAATACATATATATATATATATATATATATATATATATATATATATAATTCATATATATATATATATAATACATACATATATATATATATATATATATATATATATATATATATATAATACATACATACATATATATATATATATATAATATATATATATATATATACATATATATATATATATATATATATATATATATATATATATATATATATATATATATATATATATATATATATATATAAGGTCAAAAGGAAAAGGGAGGGAAATGATAAGCCACCCCACCCCATGTTTCTTCTTCTACAACTTGCATACACCATCCATTCTTTTCAATAAAAAAGACTAAGTGCTTGAAGACATTTCAAGTATATATGCACATGTGATAGTGTAGGTGATAATGAGAGAGAGATAGAAGAGAGTAAGAGAGATTCATATGTTATAGTGTGAGTGTTCATTTTTCTTTGTAAATTCCCTGGAACATAAAACTCTCTCAATCACCAAACAACAATAACCAAGAACATCAAGATCAACAACAACCAAAAATGAAGAACATTATCAACCATCTTCATCTTCTTCATTCAAACTCAAGGTGTTCATCTTCAACCCATCAAACATCATCATCTTCATAAACTTTCACCACCATCACCACCTTATATCAACCTCCAAACAACCTCAAAATACTCTCCAAACACCCTCCAAGTACCCTCCTTAAACCTCCTCCAAAAACCCTTTCAAATCACCACAACCATCATCACCTTGCTGTTTTTCGACATCAGAATTTGCAAGTTAAGAAAAAATTCACCGAGCACAACTCAACAAGATAATACGGGAGAGATTTGCACCGCAAATTATTCAGGACCTTACCTACATCCAGGAATTTTCCTCGATTTTTTTGACCACTGCAAACCCCAGAGAGACGTGAGAGAGGATTGGCTATCCAGAGAGATTTACTACGAAAATCTATATTCATAACCACCCAAAGCTCTTTCAACATCACCCTCTTTGTTACCTTATACCACCAAAACTACAACCTTATTCCACCTTCTACCACTCTCCAAATACCCACTTCAACCTCATCAAATCACCTTAAAAAAACCCATACCCACATACAAAAAACATTACCCGTGTATTTTGTATCGTTTTGTAAACAATTCATTGTTACATAAAAAGAACTTATTGTTACTTACCGGATTGAACTTTGAACAAATAGAGACACAGTCTATTAAGATCCAGTCCAACCCTAAGCCTGTTAGTCATTTATTTGACTAACAACTTGACAAAACAGTCGTTCCACAAGTCCCGTTCTAACACCACCCATTATATATATATATATATATATTTATATATTTTATTAACGCTTTATGTCATTTAAATACTGTCATTTATTTCATTTATAGCTTTCAGTCATTTATAGCTTTCCAGTATTTATTTATTCCGCACTTCTTATCTTTCCGCATCTAATCTCATTAAATATATATATCTGTCGCCCAGTAACTGGTAACCGAGCCTTTTATTCGTGGTAATCAGATTGTCCTCTAAAGTCATCTTAGTGCATTCTTATGACTAAGAAGAGGAGTCATGAATTGTTGAAATGGTTAGATCAGGAAGATGAGTCATACTTCGTTCCAAAACAATTCTTAGAGTCATACTCCAAGATTGTAACTTGAATGACATATCTTAAAGAAAGGTTTAAAACACTTGTCAAATGTAAGAGTAAAAGTGTCCTACTCTTGTACATTTGAAATTGGTAAGTTGTGATGTTTTGGATAAAACAGAGACCAACTTAGGCCAATTGTGTAAAGTGTTAGTCTTGATAAAGAATCCGCACTATCTCTTGAATATTTGACAAGGGAGTCTTATATGTCAAGTGGACAGTGGGAGTCTTAAAGCTCTTGAAAGTTTCAAGACTTAATCAAGAATAAAACCTAAAGTCCTTCACTAGCACACGACTTGAGGTTTATAACCTATCGTGTTGAAATTTTTGTGCCTATTCAAGTTGGCTTTGCATAGGAGTTATGAGAGTTTTCAATTGGTTGCACAACTACTTGGAAGCAATGGCAGGCACCTGAGCTGCCAAATGGCAAGAATTTAAGATTGCACAAGTTAATCAATATGAGTTTGGATTTGTCACTAACCTTGTCTTGTGATTATGGTTTTGACAAATTCACATGGATAAGAACACATACACTATTAAATCTAAGTGTCATAAGGTTTCTCTCCGATTCATGAAAATGATGGTGAGGAAACACTTTCACTAAGTAGATTTTAGCTAGATAGCAATTGTGATATTTGCATTCTCAAAGTCGTTAGTGGAGCGTGTGTGGTTTACCGGCACACTAACATGGACTTGTGAGAAGTGGCAAAGGTCTAAACAATTGAGACTATGATTACGACATCCCTTTTCATAGTTCTAAAATTGTTTAGATACACATGTGAGCTATCTAAGAGAGGTGTATGATTTTGATAAAGTTTTATCAAAACAATCTAGTATCAGAAATCTGAACTTTGGTAAGAAAGTCAGCTGATTTCTGAGTACATGTCAAGGCTAGTGGGAGCATAAGTGTTATGCTAATAATCGTCATGTTAGTGGGAGCATGATAATTATGACAAAGGTTGCAAGTTAGCAATTTTAATTATAGAAAACAAAAGTTTCAATTCGTGAGGTTGCAGGGGTTGAAAAAGTTGTTTTGCTATAATTAAGGGAGAGGAAATTATACTTCATTTCAATTCTAAAAGCTTAGATTGAGATTTTAATCGTATTTAATTAAGGATATATATATGAATTTCATGTTGGAATGGCTCAACATAAGGAAATTCTATATATGGGTCCATTATTTGCGGTCTAAAATTCGATTATGATTACGGCATCCCTTTTCATAATCTGAATTTTGAGAACTTGGCAAATTGAAATGGAAATATTATAGCAAAAGACTGGTTTAGTCTTTATGTGAGACATCATGAATCGTGTCCCATACGCTTCGGATATAGGATCGATTACATGTGCTATATTCATCCTTTCTAAAAGTTTCCAAATGCCTGGGGCATTATGAAGGGAAAAGGTCTAGAATTGGATATGACTAAAATGATTAAGCAATTGTCGAGGACAATCTAAGGTTTACCAAAGATTGGTTGCTCAAGGACAGTTGGAAGTATAATGTTAATTCTGGAAGGACCATATTGACATAATTTGTAAGGAGGCAACTCTTGTTCAGAAGTGATAGTCAAAATGGAATATGGAAATGTTTCAAAGTTAGAAATTATTCAATCTGTGTAAGATTAGGAAACTTAATGAAAGAAGGATGTTTCCAAGGAGCTGATCTCCTTTGGAATGCTCTGTAATGATTGTTGTCAAGTCTTTCTGACTTCGTGCATAATCATTAAGAGGATCAATGCATATAAGTTTAGAATCTAACAGATTTCAGTAAATGGCATGAATTTGGAATTCTTGCATTTGCAGTAAGGATTTGGGACTGTGAAAAGAGGATCATTGGAGTGATGTTCAATTGATCTATTTTACAAAGTAAGATCATAGACAAACATAGTATGCATACTTGGTGTATGGCATGACTAGTGTTTAGAAAACATAGTGTACATGCTTGGAGCATGGGACAACTATTGTTTTAAATTCAAGTATAAAGTTGATAAAACCAAAACAATGAATAATGAGTAATCAGTATGGTGATAAATAAAAGTGTTTATTTATATTCATAGGGTTTGATACCATATTTGATTCATTTATTCTTGTGTTTCACTTTGCATGTTTTGACTTCCAGAATAACTAAGTCGCTCTTCCTGAATGATTAAGTTATTCAAACCATCCACAGTCGGTCATATGTTGGAAGTAGATATGAATCAAGACTGTCATGGGTTGGTTTGTAGAGGTCCAAGTTGGTGGACAAAGTGGTGCTACAACACTCATGAGTGCTCATAAGTTCTGAGTATTGCATCCAACCCGCGCTCATTTGAATCACTTCATGGATTTTATCACGAGTGATCATGAGACGATAATATCTTATATTCTTCAAACCTAGAGATATGAGTTGTTACTATGAGTTGGTTATACATTGATTGCACGAAAACACATTGGTAACTCGATGTTATAAAACGTGCGTTTGTGTATGATTCAACAAGTAGTAGAACAAGCCATATGAGTCGAAGTTTATCCATTCCTTTTACCTTCGGGATAAAAACGATATCTGTGGGCCCCTCGATGATTTAAAGATGATACATGTGAGTGCTTGGCCAAGCCAGGACTGATTTGATTTGTTCAATCAGTCAGTCATCATGAATCGAAAATCGGGAAACAACAAATGGACAGAGAGAATGATTGATAATCCATGTCTCAGTCCATATGATATCTAGAATGGAGGAATATATGATCCCTTATCTAATGGACAAGTCATTGACAAAGGTCAGAGCTCATCGACAAGGTCAGAGTTCGACAGAAGCTTTTGAGAGCTACGATTGCTGATCGGTTCCTGAAGTCATACGCAATAATAGTTTTAGACTTATCCAAGTGGGAGACTGTTGGATTAATGTCTAAGTCCATAACTATAATTGGTAAGACTTGACCCGACCCGGCATGGTCCATTTGGGTTGCATGGCATCATGCATTTGGATAGACTATAATGAGAGAAATAACACTTAAGGTTGGTTAATATATTATAAGTTCTAATATATTAATAAGGTTATTTAATTAGTATTGATCAAGAATTAATTTGGAATTAATTAAGTGATCAAAAGGAGACTAATTAAATATATGGGTTGATTGTGTAAATCATTCATTCTTATATATATGGGCTTGTGATCCAAGATTCCTTATGTTGGACTAAGTCCATGGGGTGACCCATGGATACTCCATGGAGGTTAAAATCCATGGAGCATAAGGAATGGGTAAAGTTATGAGTTACATGGTGTAACCCTAATAGCCACCATATAAAAGAATCCCATGGCTCAAGAAATCATGCACTAATGTGTGAGTATGAGGGCTAGACGATTTCAAGGAGTGTTCAAGTTTCTCTCAAGTTATTCCAAGTGTATTTGGTGTTGTGTGAACCATTTGAGGTGTCACACTTGGGGCACTAGGCACTCAAGCTTCATGAAGACATTCTACATCAAAGAGGTATGTATTATATCTTGTTATATTTATTATTTTGTATGCTAGATTAGGATAATACCTTGGATGTTCATAATTGTATGTATAATAGAGAAAACATAGATCCAAGGTATTTAGGGTTGCATGTACACTTAGGAGTGTTAGAATGCTCATAACCCAACATTATTACCCTTTTGAGATGCATCAGGATCTGATGGAAAGGTACCATCAGAGTGCTCGTCAAGAGCGGTATGAAATAATCTCCTCCATGATCACTACCCGTATGAAGGATAGCGAACCAATGACGAGCCACATGCAGAAAATGCAAAGGTATGTGGACCGTCTAATGAAACTGAATGTGAACTTCCCTGAGGAGTTGGCAATTGATATCATTTTGTACTCCTTGCCCTCGTGTTATGATCAATTTCGTATGACATACCACATGAACAAGGAGGAAGTCACACTCAGTAAGCTTCAAGGACTTCTGAAGATTGCCGAAAGTGGTCTTAAGAGTAAGTCGGTTACTACTCCTACTCCTACTACTACCCCTGTTTTGGCTATCGGGCAAGGCAAAGGGAAGAAGAGGAAGCACCCTTCGAAGGGTACCAAGGGAAACTCCCTTGAAGGCTCCTCATCTGGAACCAAAGGTGGTTCTATCACTCCTTCTGCCATCCCTAAGGATGCTGAATGCTTCTACTGTCAAAATAAGGGGCACTGGAAGCGAAACTGCCCAAAGTACTTGCAGGATATCAAGGATGGGAAAGTGAAACCATCCCATGCAGGTATTTACACTATATTGTCTAATAACTCACCATATTCTAATTCTTGGGTTCTTGATACAGGTTGTGGTATTCACATCTGTTGTGACTTGCAGGGCCTAAGAAGAAGTGAGGATGTGGAGCACGGAAAGATAAACTTAATCATGGGGAACAAGAAGGTTGCACCTGTTACCAAGATTGGAGTTTATACTTTGTTGCTAGATAGTGGGTTAAAGTTAGATTTGAATAAATGTGTGTACTCGTCTGAAATGGCGAGGAATATTATTTCCTTTCATGCTTTGTACAAACAAGGTTTTACCTTTTCTTTTGATAATGAAGTTGGTAGTATTAATGCTTTCTTTAATAATGTTCTTTATTTTAAAGCATTACCTTGTGATGGTGTGTATGAAGCTGTATCGGTTGTAGATAATTTAGGAAATAATGTATTATGTATTGATTCTTCAACTAGCTTGGATAAAGCATCTTTGTGGCATTGTCGTCTTGGACATGTAAGCAAGAAACGCATAGGCCAACTCCAAAAGGATGGAGTCTTGGAGTCGTTCGACCTCAAGTCGGATGATAGTTGTGAGTCTTGTCTACTTGGAAAAATGACAAAATCACCCTTCACTGATACTTGTGCAAGGGGTGAGGGTTTGTTGGACCTTATACATACTGATGTATGTGGACCATTCAAAACCGCCACAAGGGATGCTAATCGCTATTATGTGACTTTTATTGATGATTTTAGTAGATATGGTTATGTCTACTTAATCAAACATAAGTCAGAAACTTTTGAAAGGTTTAAAGAGTTTAAACAGGAAGTAGAAAATCAATTAGGCAGGAACATTAAGATGCTTCGATCCGATCGAGGTGGTGAGTATCTTAGTACTGAGTTCCTCGACTATCTTAAGGAGTGTGGGATTGTCTCACAATTGACACCTCCCAGGACACCACAGCTGAATGGTGTAGCTGAGAGGCGCAATCGAACTTTGTTGGACATGGTTTGCTCTATGATGAGTAGAGCTTCGCTACCAATCTCTTTTTGGGGGTATGCCTTAGAGACTGCCGCCCACATCCTTAATCTAGTCCCTACAAAGAAGGTTGCCAAAACACCTCATGAAATGTGGACTGGGATAGTTCCCAATTTGGACCATATCAAGATTTGGGGTTGCGAGGCTTTCGTGAGGCGCGAAACTCATGACAAGCTCGAACCTCGAACTGAAAGGTGTATTTTCATCGGCTACCCACAAAAATCCTTTGGTTACCTCTTCTACAAACCCAATGAGAATGTGGTCTTTGTGGCTAGGAGAGGGGTCTTTCTAGAGAGAGAATTTATGAACCAAGGAGACAGTAGGAGGCAAATTGACCTTGAAGAAATTCAAGACTCAATTGGTGAAGGAACCTCAGACACTAGCAATCAATTTGAGGAGGAAATTCTTGTTGATCCAGCTGACGAGTCTATACTTCCGAGGCGTTCCACAAGGGTTAGGAACACACCTGAGTATTATTATGTATTTCATATTACTACGGAAGGTGATACATTTATCAGTGACAGTACACTGGTAAATCTGGATGAACCTAACAGTGTTAAGGAAGCCATGGCAGGCCCAGAGTCTGCTAAATGGAAGGAGGCTATGGACAGCAAGATACAGTCCATGTATGACAATCAAGTTTGGAACTTGGTTGACAATGTACCAGGCCGTAAGACAGTCGGGTACAAATGGATCTTCAAGAAGAAGACCGACATGGATGGGAAGGTGCACACTTATAAGGCTCGACTGGTTGCGAAGGGTTTTACTCAGACTCAGGGTATTGATTATGATGAAACCTTTTCACCAGTAGCAAAGATTAAGTCTATTAGGGTTATGCTAGCCATTGCTGCATTTCATGATTATGAAATATGGCAAATGGATGTCAAAACCGCTTTCTTTAACGGAAAGTTGGCTGAGGATGTTTACATGAATCAGCCAGAAGGTTTTGTCAGTGCAGAGTACCCCAATAGAGTGTGCAAGCTTGAGAAATCCATTTATGGATTGAAACAAGCATCTCGAAGTTGGAATCTTTGTTTCGATGAGAAGGTCAAAGAGTTTGGTTTCTCAAGAAGTGAAGATGAGTCATGCGTGTATGTCAGAGCTAGTGGGAGTATAGTTAGCTTTTTGGTACTGTATGTGGATGACATACTACTCATAGGAAATGACATCCCAACCTTGCAGGAGGTTAAGTCCTGGCTTGGGAAGTGCTTTGCTATGAAGGACCTTGGAGAAGCTGCCTATATCCTAGGGATAAGGATATTAAGAGAAAGGAGTAAAAGACTAATTGGACTTAGTCAGAGTATCTACTTGGATAAGGTGTTGAAAAGGTTCAACATGCAGAATTCCAAGAAAGGAGAATTACCGATCCAAAGCAATGCCAAACTGAGCAAGGCTCAGAGCCCGAGTACAGAATATGAGATAGTTGAGATGAGTCGATTACCTTATGCTTCCGCTGTTGGTTCGATCATGTATGCTATGACTTGTACCCGTCCTGTTGTGGCCTTAGCTTTGAGCATGGTCAGCAGATATCAGGGGAACCCTGGCAAGGCTCATTGGATTGCGGTAAAGAATATTCTCAAGTACCTGCGGAGGACTAAGGATTGGATCCTTACCCTTGGTGGGAGTGATGACTTGAGAGTAGTAGGTTATAGTGATGCTAGCTTTCAGACTGATAGGGATAACTTCCACTCTCAGTCGGGCTGGGTCTTTACCTTAAATGGAGGGGCAATCACTTGGAAGAGTTCCAAACAGGAGACTGTAGCTGATTCGACTTGTGAATCAGAGTACATAGCAGCGAGTGAAGCGGCAAAGGAGGCGATATGGCAGAGGAACTTCATCGGAGACCTTGGAGTTGTACCAGCTATTAAGGAGCCTATGGAGATTTTCTGTGACAGCAATAGTGCGGTTGCCTTAGCCAAGGAACCAAGAGATCATGGCAGATCCCGACACATTGACAGAAAATATCACTTCATAAGACACAAGATAGAAGAGGGACTCCTCGTGGCAAAGAGGGTATCGTCAGATGAGAACCCTGCGGATCCCCTTACGAAGGGACTGACGAGGGTGAAGCATTTGCAGCATGCGAGACGCATCGGGCTGAGGGACGATATTAGTTTTACAGATTAGATAGTTATTACTGAAACTTGTAAAATATAATCGACGTTTGATGATGAATAAAAGTTGTGATTTGTTTATGAGTAAGGTGTTGCTATCATTGTCAATTATTTACTATTGTTTCAGCTTTGCATGTTTTGACTTCCAGAATAATAAGTTTATTCAAACTCTCCACAGTCGGTCATATGTCGGAAGTAGGTATGAATCAAGACTGTCATGAATTGGGATTGTAGATGACTAAAGGTGTTTAGCCATAGCAATGGTTGCTACAACATTCATGAGTACTCATAAGTTATGAGTATTGGAATAAACCCACGCTCACTTGTATCAGTTCATGGAATTTATCTCGAGTGATCGTGAGACGGTAATATCATATAAGTCTTCAAACCTAGAGATATGAGTTGTTACCTATGAGTTGGTTGTGCATTGATTGCACGTAAACGCATCAGTAACTTGATGTTATAAAACGTGCCTTTGTGTGCAATTCAATAAGTAGTAGAACAAGCATACGAGTCGAAGTTTATCTGTTCCTTCTAGAAATAGAAGCGATATCTGGGCCCCTCGATGATTTTGTTTTGACCTATGTACCGGGCCCGGTCAGAACTAAATTGATGTGTTCGATTAAGTTCTTTGTCAAACAAATCGGAAATCGGGAAACAAACTGCTGGACAATAAGTAAGACATTGTTCCATGTATTTGTCCGGCTGATATCATGAGAGCAGAGGATTATATGATCACTTATCTAAAATGGCGCTTCATAGTTCAACAGAGTTTTCGAGAGCTACGATTGCCGGTTGGTTCCTGAAGCTATATAGGCAAATACAGTTATCAGACTTATCCAAGTGGGAGACTGTTGGATAAGGTGTCTAAGTCCATAACTTATTTGGTATATACTTGACCCGACCCGGCATGGTCCATTTGGGTTGCACTTCACCCGAACTATTTATATGGATAACATTATGAGAAGAGTATATTTGCGGCCTACTAATATATTATAAGTTATAATATATTAATATGAAATTGTATTATTTAATTAGTATTGATCTTAAATTAATTATGAATTAATTTAGTGATCATAAGGTGACTAATTAAATAATGGGCTATTGTACTTATATAGTGTGGGCTAACACTCATAAGGAAATGGGCTAAGCTTGAATGGGAGTCCATGGATGATCCATGGGGCTTTTAACCCATGGATCCTTGGAATAGGAAAATACATGGGTTATTAGGGTTTGCATGGTTCATAACCCTAATCATCTACACTATATAAAGAGGCTTATGGTGCTTGAAAAGACACTATGTGTGTGTGCATAAGGTGTGGCCGATTTCTAGAGTATTAGAGTGCTCTCTCATAAGTTTTCCAAGTTTGTGGTGATTTGTGATTTCCATTTGAGGCATTCACATTATTGGTGCTTGGCTCTCAAACTCCCAAGGAATCAACTCACTAACAAAGGTATGTAATTCTTCTAGTATCTTTTATGTTTAAAAGTACCCCATGTATGCTAGATAGGTTATGAACCTTGGAAAATTATTTTGCATGTATTTTAGACAAACATAGATCCAAGATTTCTAGGGTTGCATGAAAACCTTAGGAGTGTTAGTTTGCTCAAAACCGAACAATACCTTCAAGTACTACGGTTTCATGCCCTATGGAAGTTGTCTTTGAAATGCCAATAATGTGTCCACTCATGCCGTCGACCCCACCAGTAAATTGTACACGACCATCATGGTGGTGGAAATAGCGACTCAATGAATGAATATTCATACAATTAACACATATCCATTGACCAAACGCCTTTAAGGTTTCTTCCACATCCATATACAATCCAAGGTCCCCAGAAAATAGCCTCCACAAGACATTTTTATATTCATCGAAAGCAATGTGTACCCTCTTAATATGAAATATCAAACGAGACCTTAGACCCCACCTGACCATCCGGGCAACAATGAAACCCCCGAAAAGGGCGTGGCCAAGTACCGAACGAAGAAGTAGAAGAAGAAGCCAGGAAAATAAAAGATAAGCAAATTAAGCCTCAACCTGAAGCCCTAAAGAAAACGCCGAAACCCTATGATGGAAACACCGCAAACAAAAGTTGGCGTACACCAAATGAAGAAATAACCGGGAAGAAAACACTACATTCCCTTGAAAGCAAGAGCGATGGGCTCACAATCAATCTTGATTCCAAATCCAGGGGATAAATAGCCTTAAAGAACTTTGTGCAATAAAAGCCATGGTTTTACGTGAGATGTAAAATAAAACAACTTGAATAGAGTTAAAAATGTGGCTGTAGTATTTGAAAATTTCACTTTGGCATTTTATCGAACACATGGTGGGCAGTGAAGTTAACATTTGATTTCAACTTGTAGGACGCATGCTTGAAACCCATCATTTGCTAACCATAAACAATAAATCCATTTGTAGGTGTTCAATTGCAAAGTCTAGACCTGTAGACCTAATCCAAAATGCATTTTGTAGACCTAAACCCTTGAGAAAGATAGCTCTAAATAGAGGTGGAGAACGAGGTGGATCATGGAGGAGCGGAGAAGAGGACGACGCCGGCTTAGGGAGCAGCACAACAGTGCCGACTGAGGGACCGAAGAAGTGAGAACTTGATGCTCACGACTTGAGCCCGCCGATTTTAGGGTTTCCTTAATTTTTCATTTTTCAAATTTGAAGGTTTGTTAAATATGGATAAATGTCAAATTTAAAATGTCTTAAATCTGGAAAATAATAGATATTATTTAATAGAGATTTAAATTTAAATATTTATTTATTTATTATTTAAATAGTGAATTTAAGTATTTAATATTATTTATAATAGAGATTTATAAATTTGAATATTAACCCCTCATGATTTATTAATTGTTACATTGAGTCCTCACAATTAATTAGAATGAATAACTGACAACTAAATTTAAAAAGTTTTAAATTTACCATTGTATTTATATATATTAGAATTGTATCTACTATATTTATAAGAAAGTTACAACATGTGCCCTCTTATGTTTTAAATATTGACATTGTCAGTCTTACCATGACTAGGCTCACCCATTCTGATGTAGGGGTTTAAGGAGGTCTCTATGATTCCTATTGAGGTCGATTTTCAATATGCTCCGCGCTTACCACCCTCACCGCCCTATTGCATTTTGAGAATGGAGTTACCGAAAGGGTTTGATAGTGATAATGGTCAATCTAAAAGTATTCTAAATACAAGTATATAAAAAATCCCGTTTTATTAATAGAATGTGAAGTTCATATTATCCATGAAAATTGCACATTCTCTTTATATTTTGTTGGTGGAGCTCGTGTACTTAACCGACACACGAATCTAGTGTATAGTTGTAACGCCCGTGTTTCTAGGATAGACATTAATATTGACATAATGGTCTAGGTTAACCTTTGTAACTCATTTAGAAGAAATGAAAAGGAATTATGTGAATATTATGTGAATATTATGTGAATTATGTGTTTTATGCTTAATTATTAGGGTTTAATTAATTAAGAATAAAAATGAGCATCAAAAATTAAATTTTAGATAAATCCGATATCTATTAAGAAACTTGTAGTGGGCGTGACAAGGATTACGGATATATAAAGAATGCCGAAATCCGAGTTATAACGAAGAAGTTATGACCTGTCGAAGTTTCACGATAAACCGGCACGGTGCCGAATGTCGTAAAAAGTGAATTTTTGATAAACTACTTTTTAGTCTCAGTGATCTAAACGAAACTCGTAGTGTTCGTTAAACCGAGAGTAGGTATAAAAAGAACACCCAAATCTGACTTCGTATGGCGAAGTTATGATTTTTCGAAGTTTCAGCTTAGCAGTAGACAGCTAAAAACTCGAATTTTAGATCGAGTGATTTTTAGCCGACACGACCTAAATGAGAATCGAAGGTCTTGTAAATAGTAGCACAACGGTAAAAAGTCTGACGAAAACGGACGTCGGATGAAGAAGTTATGAATTTTTAACGGATTTCCTGTCCCGGTCTGTTAAAAATAATAATATAAAAATTAAAATCAAAATTAGCCAACAAAGTCTAAACGGAAGTTGTATAGCGTAATTTTACCTACGCGTGCATATAAAGAACGTCAAAAACGGAGCTCGTATGCGAAAGTTATGGATTTTAGAAGTTTTTGCACAAAAACCGAGAAAATTCGCATAGTCACAATTGCCACGTCACCCTCGCTTAGAATGTGACACGTGTCCGAAATCTGTGACTGATGCGAAGCCACGTGGCGAAGCTGCTGAGTCATCCGAGCACATGGCCTTATCCGAAGCGGTCCAGTAGCCATGCGACACGTACCCTCTTAGCACGAGACCGAACCCTCGCTGACTGCCACAGTGCCTAGGCTTCGGACCAGTAGACCTCGGTCCAATAGGAGACTGCCAGCGAGCCTTCGCAGGTGCGACCAACGTGCAACCCTCGTGCGAGCCTCCTCTGCGAGCCATCGGATCCGCGGAGCGTGGCCACTTCTCAGCCATTGGATCAGGAGGCTCGGCCCTATAAATACAAGGGTACGAGACCTCCCGGGGGTATTTTGAAAACTTGTCATTTTTAGCCCCTTTCTCCATATTTCTTTCATATTATCATCCCCCGAAGCCACGGTATCGATTCTAACACCCGGAATACGCCACGAAGTGCCCGTGAAGCCCGGAAAATTTATCTTTTCGGTTTTGAAGCCCGACCTTTCGCAGAGCCCGGTTTCTCAATAAAACTCCCGGTTTTATTAGAAACGATCGTTTTAGGAAACGAATTGCTGCCCGATTTTCATTAAATCAGGTGAGTATATAGTCACTTTCACCTTACACATAGATATGAAGTATTTACCTTAAAATACGTGCTATGTGTAAATATATTAATTGTTTATTTGAGGTGACTGTTGAATTGATGTTTTATACAAGTTTTAAACTGTATATATATTTTTATCTACAAATATGTTGGGTAAAACATGGGTAGATGAATTAGATGATGTGTGATGAAATAAAAGTGATGAGAGGTATCGATGTTTAAGATGATCTAGTCATCTAGCAGAGTATAGACAACGACCACAGACTATTTTAGATAGTCCAGTGGAACGTTAGTAGACTTGTAATCGGTACGTATGTTTGAACTATATGTTCATAAAGTGTTCTTGAACTATATGTTCATTAGGTGTTTTTGAACTATGTGTTCATCCATTAGTTCTTCCTTTTGACACTATTACGTGTCGGGGTACGGGAGCGTACGGGAGTACTTTATCAGTATTTTCCCTATACTTTTATTTGGAAGAGCTTTGGAGTCTTCGTTCTTTTATGAAGTGATCGGACTAGCTTCATGAGTTAGTGATATAGATCATGAGTTAAATAGTGGGTGTGTGATGAAAGGTGAGTTGGATAGATGAGATGATCAGTGATATAGATCATGAGTTGAGATTGAGTGGTGAAATATGGGAAATGCTTTTACCCAAATGTTGGCATGAGTGGTGCAATATGAGAAAATCCCTTACCCAATGTTGACCCCCGTCATTCAGCAGAGTAGGGATGACAACCATGGACTGTTCTAGACGGTCTGCGGAACACTAGCAGGCTCGTAACCTGTAGGTGTTAATGGACTTAAGTGTTCATTCGCTGTACTCTATTCCCCTCATGAGTGCCTTTAGGGCAAGTAAGGCTGGGGAAAACCCCTTAAGTATGTTCATCAGCTGTATGGAAAAACCCATTGACATGTATTGCGGGGGAGAACTCCCGTGGGAAATACCGTCGATGAATAAGAGCTATGGACTTAGTATATGGAAAACCCATTGACATGTATTGCGGGGGAAAACTCCCGTGGGAAATACCGTCGATGAATAAGAGCTATGGACTAGCACATGGCGACGATGTGACTTCGTGCCTATTTGACATAAATTGCTGAAGGAAAGCAATGTTGTCACCTTGTTGGTTGTTTTATGTTAGGATGTCTTGTTTGACATAACTTGCTGAGGGAAAGCAGTGTTGTCACCCCGATGTTTGTTTTATTTGACATAACTTGCTGAGGAACCCCCAAAGCAATGTTGTCACCCCTAGTGATAATCCTTAGGCTAGGTCCCTTATGATAGTTGTTTTAGGGACGTAAAGTGAGGATAAAGGGAATGGGTAATTAGGGTTATTTTTGTTGATGGAATTAATAAATTTATTGTTGATTGAGAACTTAATAAGTTTATTATTTATTGTGGGTTGAAAACCCTATATGCTCACCAGGCTCCCAAGCCTGACCCACTCAGTTTATTTGTATCACAGGTATCGATACGAAGTTGCTTTACACTGAGAGATTAAAAGAAAAGTAGATCACTAGTGTAAATGAATGTAAGTTTTGTTTATGCTTATGTTTTTGTATTGACAATGACATCCCAATGGTTTAAGTGATTAAAATACATTTCTTCGGAAATGATTTGATAACATTTTATCATGTTTGGTTTTGGGAACAAATTCCGTAACACTTTTAATCAAATGATTACTCTGATTTTATTTTAAAAAGCATAAACGAAATCGGTCTATTCTGGCCGTGAAATTGGGGATGTCACAATAGTTGAGAATCATATGGAACTTGCGAATCTCAAGTGTAACTTGAGCCGGGGATCATGTGATTTTGCATAGTAATTCACAATCTATTTAATGTGAATCTTATGTTATCCATAAAAGTTGCACATTCTCTTTTATAATTTGTTGATGGAGCTCGTGTGGTTAACCGACACGTCAATTTGAAAGTATAGGTAGAGAATGATATGGTACTCGCGAATCTCAAGCGTAACTTAAGCCGTGACCACACAATTTTGTATGGTCGATTCACCATCTGTTCAGTGATCCACGACGACCCCTGTCATTGAATCTGAGATGAACATAATCCAAGATTAACATGCTATTGATAGTCAATGAATCTCAGAGATCTAAGAATTTCGTAGTGATCGAAATTGGCAAAGGGATTTGCCTACCTAAGTAACTTTATGGTGTGTTTACGGCATCCATTTACACATCATGGAGCCAAATACGGATCCTAGCCTTCTTAATAATTTTATTTAGGGTGATTATTTTCTAAGGATAAATGAAAAAAACTATAACGGAAATTAATATTGAATGATGTCTATAACCTTATCCACTAAAATCTACTGGTATAAAATCTTTGAAAGGATTAGCTATAAGGATGGTCAATCTTGTCAAATTCGTAGTTTAGGAATAGTTCTCATAAACGAAAATAAAGATCATGCCTTTGATAAAGCTCTTCCTAGGTTACTACAAACATTGCATTCTAAACTATTAGAAAGAGAAATTATCAAATGTACGTTGTAAACTGACATATTGAAGTAAAATGGAATTTACTTGAGTTAGGAGTTGACTAGGGTTAGTCAACTAGTTGACATGTCCATATAATCAGTTCATTCTGATTCTGATATGAACAACTTGGAATGACCATGAAGGAGTCGTGTAACATGTTGAGGTTTCTTTTTGAAACTAACATGGCCAATCATAGAAACTCAAACTTCAAAATACTCTCACAAATTTACTATCATGAATAGAAGTGTCAAGAAGAAGAAAGCCAATTTCCCATAGGTTAAAAGGCGATTAGTGTTGGTATACCTAATCTAGGCCCAAATGCCAAGGACAAAGGAAAGCTTATTCTGAGACATGTTCTTGTTCTGATACCTATTCGTTTCCATAACAAGAAAGGACTTAGAAAGCATACATGTCCAAAATATATATTTGAGGTGAAAGGAATGAAACATGAAGAAGTTAAATTTGATCATGGATCACAATCCATTGATACTTTCTATAGGATCAAAAGATAACTAGTTCTCCCATGTTAGGTGTTCAATTAAATATATGTATTTATAATGCCATTGGAACATTATTTTAAATCCTTGAGTGTTTTACTAAGGATTAAGTACTGACATTTGCAAGAATGTGCAGTGACTAAAATGAAGTAAGAAGACTGAAACATGGAGAAGATAATTTGATCATGAATGTCAAGCCCTTGCTACTATTCATGGGATTAAAAGACAATTCTCCTAAATGTTTAGTCTATAACACTATAACTGAAGTTGCTTATACTATGATTCATGAGATAGTTCTGAGTTATTTAAATGTGGAGCATTCTAACATGTTAAAAGAAAGTCATGAAATCTATGATGCAAGTATAGTAACAATAGTTCAAAGTTGATTCAAATATTTAAATATAATTATTATTGTGTGAATATCTGTTGAAATTAGTTTACCTAATGGATCATTCAGATTGACCCCAATACGTACTGATTCAAATAAATCCAAAAGGTTTGGGTGAAGTGTATTTGTGGAATCATAGTCTTGGATACATAAATGAAAAATGCATTACCAAGTATCCAGTTGGATCAGATTTTGGATATCATTTGACCTCGAGTCTCATGATAAATGAAATCTTGTTTATCAAGATTCATGATGAATACATCACTGGGTGATGAGAATATCTGTTGGAATCAGTTTGCACTAATGGACCGTTCAGATTAACCACGATACATGGTAAGACCAACTTTATATGAACGTGAGTCTGGAACCTTTCAGGTGTTAAGAGCTCTCATAAAGCGAAGTTACGAATCAACTGGGCAATAGGATGAGATACTCATAGTGAGAATCTCAGTCCAAACTTTATCGATCATCTAAGAAATTGTGAAAAAGTTTCACGAGTTGTCTCCACCCATAACACTACCACTTGGAGTGTTAGTTGGATAGAGAAACAAATCGTTCATTGATTTTGTACTAGATGAGTCAAACTATGCTTACTAACAATTCATGGATTGTATCATGAATAGTGTTACCATAAGTCTTTTGGCCTTGTACCAGCTGAGAAGGTTCATGAAACACTCTATGATATGTGAATTGGCATTCATTCCTCACTAGCACATATGGAAGTTTACGATTATGAGGCTTACGCTCGTTGTGAAGCACTCAACAATCTAGAACTTATAATAGAGATTTTTTATCTCGTTGCAGATCCCATTAAGCGTTTGGATAATTTTTTAACAAACCTTTTGAGAACAAAGTGTATGTTGCTCGAAGGGCAGTCTTCCAAGAGATGGAGTTGATTTCCAAAAGGGCTAGTGCGAGCCACATTGATCTTGATAAGATTCAAGAGCAACTAACAAAGAATTTAAAGTTGGACCTAAAATTCAATTCGAAATTGAAAGAGCTATTGTCATGCCCCCAAACCAGAACGACAGAAACGTTCGGGGGCGGAGGACGTCATGTACAGTATCATAACAATGCACAATAGTAAACAAGCAACAACATCATCCATTGCATTAATAATATATTTAATACAAGTGTGTTCTGAATGTATTTGTAAGACACCAAAAAAATATATATATCAAAATAAAAGATGAATTTTGAACATGCTCCGTCTTCTCAAAAACCTGGTCCAGTGTACCTGTCTACTGGTGACTAGAGAATACAAGTTATTTTGAAATAGTAGATCAACATTTAAGCTGGTGAGTTCATAAGTATTTTAGTGCAAATGTTTGTATAAGTTTGAAGAAAATGTTTGTAAGTGTTTGATGTAAAGTTTGTAAGTGTTTGATGTAAATGTTTGTAAGTGTTTGATGTAAATGTTTGTATACTTCCTAGAAAATCTCATATTTTCTACTAGAATGGAGAGTAGTCTTCTACCAAGACCCGACTGTTCTGTATGTTTGTTCATTTGTAAAAGTGAGTGTTTTCCCAAATATATGACTATTATTACCAGAAAATAGTTTATATTGCCTTTTATGTGAGAAGATCACTATATGAATGTAATGGGAAAATGACAATGTACAGTAATGTTGTAATAAGTAACTACTGAAGCACCAACTACCTTAAAAACCAATTTGTTTAATTAAGGTTAAAATGTGATGTGGTTATAACCATACTGATTGACGAGTGTTTAACACAACGACCTGCTGGCGTCGAAACTAATGTGACATTTGTCACCCCTTGGCCTTCCGGCCAAACTATAGCGAACAGTCGGGATGCGGGATTGTCAATCCCGTATAGATCTATACACACAATGCCCGCTCTCCCTCCAGGAGACTCTGGTTAAAAAACGTGACCTAACAAGTATATTGCTAAGCCGTGAAGTAGTGGTTTCACATTAAAGTTATCTTGTTCTTGTAAAAGGATGTTTGTTCCTTTCTGTTCTTGTTATTGTATGTTCCTTTCTATTCTTGTTACTGTATGTTCCTTTCTGTTCTAGTTATTGTATGTTTGAACTGACTCATGTATGAATTGATTCATGTATGAACTGACTCTTGTAAGTTTCATTGTTCTAGAAATAGTAAGTAGTAATCCCCTAAACTATACCTATTATAGTTTACTAGTAAGTTATGCAGTTGAATGACTGATCATGTTTGTACACCTTTGCTACCCAAAGGTATTGAACTGATTGGAAGACCTTTTATATCTACATACATATACATAATATATAACTAATATTTAAACGACACTCGGACAAACAACCGATACCCTAAGTCCACAACCAAACAAGGAACATGAAATAAAGCGAGTTATCAGTCCTAAGCCCTTTCAACCTTATTTATATAACTATATCTATGTAGACATGATTTTGACAATTATAAGTTTGAAAAGAGTTTTGTAAGACGATAAAGAGTTTATCATATAAAAATAGTTTTAACCATTTGAATGATTATTGATGACTTAATGTCAGTTTATAAAAGAATTTGAAACAGTTTGTTTGGTAACACAGTTTTGAAGTATAAGGAATCTCTTGTTTTGATAGTTATAAATCACATGTGATTGATTATACAACTATATGGTTTTCTACTTGTATTCCCCCCCCCCATAAAAGCATTTAAAATCATTTAAAAGATAAGTTTAGGGGTATGAACTCACATATAGTGAGTGATTCGAATGGAAGATAGATATAGGATGCTTGAGATCACAAAAGGAGTCCTGAAGCACAATTTGATCCTATTAGACATATAATCACATATATAGGCATACAATTAGTATATAACAATTAATCATGTATTGGAAACATCCTTAGGGACTAGGAATCACTCACAATGGAGTGTATCAATCACACATGATTGATTTAAGGGATTTCACGGCCACACCAAGTGTGTTTACGGCCAAAGTAGAGTTTACGGCCAATAACACATGACGTGTTCATGACCCAACTTGATTCTATGAAGTGTTTGCGGTCCTAATCTTGGTCTTAAGAAGGTTGACGGCCAAAATCATGATCTTATGAAGGGTTTACGGCCAAAGGAAGAGTTTACGGCCATAAACTCTTGAAGATCATGCACTAATTGTTTGTTTCATGGATAGGAATCAAGTGTTTCTTATGGATAACTAGACGGTAGAAGAGATACTCACACTTTGGAGGTCTTTAGGGTGTTTGCGGCCCAAGAAAACAAGTATGTATTCTTGGTGAAAAGATGGTGATCTGAAGATCTAAACCCAAAAGAGTTGAAATTCATGGATGAAATCAAAGGGTTTTACTAGATCAAGAAGGATATCAACTAACAATGAAAGAATCACTTACAACTTTGAAGAGAAATGGAAGTGTTCTTGATGACACTTGAGAGAGAATGAGTTTTCTTGACTTGAAGATGTGAGAAAGAAGGAAATAATGAAGGAAGTTCATACTTAAGGAGAGGGGTTCATGGCTGCCAAGAGTTTACGACCGTAAACACTAGTTTGCTGCCGTATACTCCTTATGATGGAGTTTCCGGCTCGATTGCAACTCAATGAACTTTAGCTAACACATCCCTACACACAATCCTTGAATGTACTAGGCTTAGAACACTCAAACAGACCCTTAACAATGCTAAAAGATAGCAGAAACAAGTCTGACATTTGATTGGATTGAGTGGCTTTAGCAGATAGAAATTTCGGGTTGTCACATCATCCCTCTGTTAAAGGGAATTTCTGTTGGATTAATGTCTAAGTCCATAACTATAATTGGTAAGACTTGACCCGACCCGGCATGGTCCATTTGGGTTGCATGGCATCATGCATTTGGATAGACTATAATGAGAGAAATAACACTTAAGGTTGGTTAATATATTATAAGTTCTAATATATTAATAAGGTTATTTGATTAGTATTGATCAAGCATTAATTTGGAATTAATTAAGTGATCAAAATGGAGACAAATTAAATATATGGGTTGATTGTGTAAATCATTCATTCTTATATATGTGGGCTTGTGATCCAAGATTCCTTATGTTGGACTAAGTCCATGGGGTGACCCATGGATACTCCATGGAGGTTAAAATCCATGGATCATAAGGAATGGGTAAAGTTATGAGTTACATGGTGTAACCCTAATAGCCACCATATAAAAGAATCCCATGGCTCAAGAAATCGTGCACTAATGTGTGAATATGAGGGCTAGACGATTTCAAGGAGTGTTCCATTTCTCTCAAGTCATTCCATGTGCATTTGGTGTTGTGTGAACCATTTGAGATGTCACACTTGGGGCACTAGGCACTCAAGCTTCATGGAGACAAGCTACATCAAACAAAGATATGTATTCTATCCATTTGATTACCCAAGTATCAAGTATTGTATGCTAGATAAGGTAATACCTTGGAAAGTTCATAATTGCATGTATAATAGAGAAAACATAGATCCAAGGTATTTAGGGTTGCATGTACACTTAGGAGTGTTAGAATGCTCAAAACCCATCAGTGGTATCAAAGCCAGGTTTGTTTTCTTGTTATACTTGCAAAATTAGCTGAAAAATCGAATTTTGGAACCCCTGAAAGCATATATTCGACTGTTTTGGCTAGAAATGGACTAGGAACATTACCCTTAGATGTTTTTGGGCTTATAAACTTGTTTTTGATGTGGTAATGTTCATACTAATCCAATTTCAAAGATAATTGTCAATAGATTCATGTTTTGTATTAGTTTAAAAGTTATGCTAATTACTTGAAAAAAATTTGATGGGAATTATCTTTGTTCATATGAGTTTATTAGATTAATAGAAAAGTTAATTGATTATGTGTTTTCAATCCATTTTAATCTAAGAGTTGATTCTAAAATGTGTTTTTGTAACTTGCCCTCAAGTTATATGAAAAGTCACATTTAAGTTTCATAAAACTCATAAAAAGTTGGCAATGCTTACAAAAATGAAGAGTCTTGTCCTCATTAAATGGTTTTATGACTCCATAACTTGTCCTCAAGTTATGGAGGTTCAAGAGTCACTTCATTAAATGATAAAATGTGTAACCTTAATTAGTTCCATCAGTTACAAAATTAAAGAAAAGTTACATTCTTTTATTAGTTTAAAGTCTTCCATAACTTGTCCTCAAGTTATGGAACTTGAAGAGTTTTTTCTTTTTTAATTAAAACTACTTTAAACACATAAGTTATGGAATTAATTAGTTTTGAATATTTTCAAAACTTACCCTCAAGTTTTGGTATTTGTAAAGTTTTCCCCATGAATACTTTAATTCCAAGTTAGCCCTTAGAATTTTAAAAGTTAAAATTCAACCCTTATACTTTATAGTATTATAAGTTAATAATAAATATATGTATAAGAGCAAGTCAGTCTTACTGTTAGTAGGCCTCATTCACGAAGCCGGTCTATAAGGGGGGTATAAGGTTACTGCCTATAAATGGCAGTTTAATGGGTGTCCACTCTCACCCACCGCTTCCTTGACTGGTGGAGGGTCGTTAGCCGAACGGGTAGGACAAGGACTATAGTTCTCCCTTCATTAAAAGTATTAATGATAAATACTAAGTAACTAAACACTTATAAATTCCCAATCTTAGTTACTTAGGAAAATGTGAATAAGGTGCTAATCCATGAAATTACACTTTGCACTTTGTTTAAACCGTTAGTGGAGCGTGTGTGGTTAACCGGCACACTAACCTGGATTTAACAAAGTAGGCAAAGGGTAACTTAATATTTATCATAGTATCGGTGGAGCTCGTGTGGTTAACCGGCACATCGATTGAGGGGTAAATATTAAGGGTACCAAGTATATTTGCATGGTTACTTCACACCTTGTTTTGTGATCCTTGACATCCCAGTCACAAAACCTGAAGGGCACACTCGAGATTGAAACATGCCATTGAAAAGTTCAATGAATCTCAAAAGATCTAGGAGTTTCAAATCCAATTAAAAACCTAATTACATTATTTCGTTTTTCATGGTGGAAATTGGTAAATCGTCATTTACCTACCTTCAACTATTTTATAAGTCGGATTACGGCATCCCTCTTCCAGTTATAAATAGGTTGTTGGATCCTAGCCTTAATATTTCATATTGGGTGTTATATTAAGGACTTTAGATCAACTATCTTGAATATCTCCCAAAAGATGTCTAGTTCAGACATCTATGATCTTCCCAAATCTCTTGGAACTTTACTTCCTCCACCTCCTCCAATTATTCTCCCTAACCCACAAGTTCAAGGTCACTCAAGCCCTAATGGCAAGCAAGGTCTATGTGTGATCACATCTTAGAGATGAAGTCACATATTGACAAGCTGGGAGAGTTGGGTGTCAAATTCTTGAGTAAGTTGGATGTTCAATCACTTTCTAAGTCACATAGTGAGTTCCTTTGGGACTACTATGAAACAGACTATGACATGAACCTTAATGATCATATCTATTTGCTTGGTGCTGCTGAATCAGCAATGATTTGGAACGATAGTAAAGCAAATTTGATTAGAAGATCAACTTCCCAAAAACTTTATGGACAGTGACAATGGTGACACTGGAAATCCAGAAAAAGCATTCTCTTCCCAATGGAAAGGGATTGGCCATAGTCAACCCGGTTGACCAAATGGTAAAGAGAAAGGCTAAGTCTGAGATAGTCCCATTACCAAAGGATCTATATGTTTATTTTGCCAAAGGAAGGGGCGTTGATTGCAAAGCTGCCAAATTTACCTAAGGATGTTAAAGTCAATAAGTTTAACTCTACATCAGGTAGAGCCCATTATCTAACTCTGTTAAGTTCTATTCTGAGATCCTCATTACATGATGTGACTGGGTCACATGTTGATGTTTTAAGAATCAAAGAATAGAGAGAAATCTTAAAGGAAGTATATGTTGATTCTGATCGCGAAGGTGGATTTCGATCGCATCAGAATTTTGAGCAAGGAATAGATAACAACAATTTTTCATGTGGATTGTAAGGATAAGTTTTTCCGCAAAGTTTTAAAATAAAAGAAAATTGTTTAATTTTATTTATTTGAAGTATCCTTACGATGACATTTGTGGAAAATTGTTGCTTATATGATTCCACTGACAGCAATATTGGAAAATGGATTTGATTCTTTCATTTGTGGTAGTGTCTAAATTTACCAAATCAGGAAAGTTCCTCATCGCCCAAGTTTCAATTGGACCGAAACTTGGAATCATGCAAGTTGAATAGTATGATGAATGAGAACTTTCAAGCATTGGAAAATCAAGACTAATTACTTGTTCACATGGATGTGTGAGTCAAGTGAAGGACTAAAGGGATCGAGTACACATTCTTGTGCACTGGTCATGTCCACCACAAAGCTCGTTAAGACTATTTGATTTACTAAAGTTTAGTAAATATGGTTATACTTACAAGTTTAAGTATAATTCTGAAACATTGGAAAAGTCTCAATGTATGGCAGAACGAATGAGAAGAATCAAATTAGGCAGAAAGATAAAAGTTTTCTCAAATCTGAAAAGATGGGAGAGTACTTTAGTATCATGTTTTGTGATCATATTAATGATTTAAGAACCACATCACAATTGGTCTTCTAAGGACATCTTAGTGCATTCTTATGACTAAGAAGAGGAGTCATGAATTGTTGAAATGGTTAAATCAAGAAGATGAGTCATACTTCGTTCCAAAACAATTCTTAGAGTCATACTCCAAGATTGTAACTTGAGTGACATATCTTAAAGAAAGGTTTAAAACACTTGTCAAATGTAAGAGTAAAAGTGTCCTACTCTTGTACATTTGAAATTGGTAAGTTGTGATGTTTTGGATAAAACAAAGACCAACTAAGGCCAATTGTGTGAAGTGTTTGTCTTGATAAAGAATCCGCACGATCTCTTGAATATTTGGCAAGATAGTCTTATATGTCAAGAGGATAGGGGGGTCTTAAAGATCCTAAAAAGAATTTCAAGAACTAATCAAGAATAAAACCTGAGGTTCTTCACTAGCACACGACTTGAGGTTTATAACCTATCGTGTTGACATATTCTGTGCCCATTCCAGTTAAAGTTGGTTTTGCATAGGAGTTCTGAAAGTTCTCAAATTGGTTGCATAACAACTTGGAAGCAATGGCAGGCCCTGTACTGCCAGGTGGCAAGAAGTTAAGATTGCATAAGTTCAGTCCATATGAGTTTGGATTTGTCATTATCCTTGTCTTGTGACTATGGTTTTGACGATTCACATGGATAAGAACACATACACCATAAAATCTAAGGGTCATAAGGTTTCTCTCCGATTCATGAAAATGATGGTGAGGAAACACTTCCACCAAGTAGATTTGAAGCAGATGGCAAAAGGTCTAAACAATTGAGACTATGATTACGGCATCCCTTTTCATAGTTCTGAAATTGTTTAGACACACATGCATGCTATCTAAGGAAAGGTGTATGATTTTGATAAAGTTTTATCAAAGCATCTCGTATCAGAAATCTGAACTTTGGTAAGAAAGTCGATAAAGTATTGATTTCTAGAAGTCCAGCTGATTTCTGAGTACATGTCAAAGCTAGTGGGAGCATAAGTGTTGTGCTAATAATCATCATGTTAGTGGGAGCATGATAATTATTGTTAGTGTTGCAAGTTAGCAATGTTAATTATAGAAAACAAAAGTTTCAATTCGTGAGGCTGCAAGGATTGAAAAAGTTGTTTTGCTATAATTAAGGGAGATGATATACTTCATTTCAGTTCTAAAGGCTTAGATTGAGACCTTAATCATCTTTAGTCAAGAATATATATATGAATTTCATGTTGGATTGGTTCAACTTAAGGAAATTCTATATATTGCGTTCTCAAAATTCGATTATGATTACGGCATCCCTCTTCATAGTCAAATTTTGAAAACATGGCAAATAAAAATATTGTAGCAAAAGACTAGTCTAGAATCATGTCTTTATGTGAGACATCATGAATCGTGTACCATTTGCTTTGGGTACAGGATCGATTGCATGTGCTACAATATTTGTCATTTCTAAATTTTTCCAAATGCCCAGAGGCATTAAGAAGGGAAAAGGTCTAGAATTGGATATGACTAAAATGATTAAGCAATTGTCGAGGACAATCTGAGGTTTACCAAAGATTGGTTGCTCAGGGACAGTTGGAAGTATAGTGCTAATTTTGGAAGGACCATATTGACATATTCTGAAAAGAGGCATCTCTTATTCAGAAGTGATAGTCAAAATGAGAATATGGAGTTGTCTCCATAGGTGGAAGTTATCTGTGTAAGATTAGAAAACTTAATGCAAGAAGCATGTCCAAAGCAATGTACTTTGAATATGAGACTTAGTTTCCATGGAGTTGATCTCCATTGGAATACCTTATAATGACTGTTGACAAGTCTTTGTGACTTTGTACATATTCATTACAGGAGGGTCAGTGCATATAAGTTTAAAATCTAAACAGATTTCGATAAATGATAGGAAATTTGAAATTCTCACATTTTTCGATAAGGATTTGGGAGTGTGAAATTAGAATCATTGAAATTATGTTCAATTGGTTTATTTCACAAAGTAAGGATCATAGACAAACATAGAGTGCATACTTGGTGTATGGCAAATCTATTGTTTAAGAAAAACATAGTGTACATGCTTGGAGCATGGGACAACTAGTGTTTTTAATTCAAGTATAAAGTTGATAAAACCGAAACAATGAATAATGAGTAATCAGTATGGTGATAAATAAAAGTGTTTATTTATATTCATAGGGTTTGATACCATATTTGATTCATTTATTCTTGTGTTTCACTTTGCATGTTTTGACTTCCAGAATAACTAAGTCGCTCTTCCTGAATGATTAAGTTATTCAAACCATCCACAGTCGGTCATATGTTGGAAGTAGATATGAATCAAGACTGTCATGGGTTGGTTTGTAGAGGTCCAAGTTGGTGGACAAAGTGGTGCTACAACACTCATGAGTGCTCATAAGTTCTGAGTATTGGATTCAACCCGCGCTCATTTGAATCACTTCATGGATTTTATCACGAGTGATCATGAGACGATAATATCTTATATTCTTCAAACCTAGAGATATGAGTTGTTACTATGAGTTGGTTGTACATTGATTGCACGAAAACGCATTCGGTAACTCGATGTTATAAAACGTGCCTTTGTGTATGATTCAACAAGTAGTAGAACAAGCCATATGAGTCGAAGTTTATCCATTCCTTTTACCTTCGGGATAAAAGCGATATCTGTGGGCCCCTCGATGATTTAAAGATGATACATGTGAGTGCTTGGCCAAGCCAGGACTGATTTGATTTGTTCAATCAGTCAGTCATCATGAATCGAAAATCGGGAAACAACAAATGGACAGAGAGAATGATTGATAATCCATGTCTCAGTCCATATGATATCTAGAATGGAGGAATATATGATCCCTTATCTAATGGACAAGTCATTGACAAAGGTCAGAGTTCATCGACAAGGTCAGAGTTCGACAGAAGCTTTTGAGAGCTACGATTGCTGATCGGTTCCTGAAGTCATACGCAATAATAGTTTTAGACTTATCCAAGTGGGAGACTGTTAGATTAATGTCTAAGTCCATAACTATAATTGGTAAGACTTGACCCGACCCGGCATGGTCCATTTGGGTTGCATGGCATCATGCATTTGGATAGACTATAATGAGAGAAATAACACTTAAGGTTGGTTAATATATTATAAGTTCTAATATATTAATAAGGTTATTTAATTAGTATTGATCAAGAATTAATTTGGAATTAATTAAGTGATCAAAAAGGAGACTAATTAAATATATGGGTTGATTGTGTAAATCATTCATTCTTATATATGTGGGCTTGTGATCCAAGATTCCTTATGTTGGACTAAGTCCATGGGGTGACCCATGGATACTCCATGGAGGTTAAAATCCATGGAGCATAAGGAATAGGTAAAGTTATGAGTTACATGGTGTAACCCTAATAGCCACCATATAAAAGAATCCCATGGCTCAAGAAATCGTGCACTAATGTGTGAATATGAGGGCTAGACGATTTCAAGGAGTGTTCCATTTCTCTCAAGTCATTCCATGTGCATTTGGTGTTGTGTGAAGCATTTGAGGTGTCACACTTGGGGCACTAGGCACTCAAGCTTCATGGAGACAAGCTACATCAAACAAAGGTATGTATTCTATCCATTTGATTACCCAAGTATCAAGTATTGTATGCTAGATAGGGTAATACCTTGGAAAGTTCATAATTGCATGTATAATAGAGAAAACATAGATCCAAGGTATTTAGGGTTGCATGTACACTTAGGAGTGTTAGAATTCTCAAAACCCATCAATTTCGTCCCGAAATTAGAGCTTAAGCAAATACAGATAACTAAGGGAAAAGATGAGGATATTTCAGTTTCATTTGATCCTCCCGCTCCCAAGTGAATCAGGTCCTCGCTTGGCATTCCAGCGAACCTTCACTATCGGGATACGACTTTGCTTCGTTTTCTTGACCTCACGGTCCATGATCTCTACTGGTTCTTCCACGAAGTTGAGGTTCTCGCTTACCTTGACCAAAGCGAGTGGGATAGCAGAAGTCTCGTAGGACGACCAATTTTCAAGTTAAAGATGGGGAAAGTAGGGTGTATGTTATTGGATTTTCGAGGTAGTCGGGGTCTATAAGCTACTAGATCAACTCTAGTAAGAATCTCAAATGATCTTACGTACCTTGGATTTAGCATTCCATGCTTTCCGAAGTGTATTTTGCCCTTCCGGATGAGACCTTCACCTGACAAGGTCACCAACCTGGAATTTCCAAGGGCTTTCTCTTATCGAAGGCGTTAGCTTTTCTGTCTGACCCTGGGAGCTTCACGTCGCTCCTGGATTTGTACTCTCTTCTCGGTAGTTTCTCGGATGAATTACGAACCAGCAAAGGTGCCGTATGGAAATTGGACCTCTAGCTAGTTGCGTGTCGCCTACTTTAATCCAGTGCAAAGAAGATCTGTACTTGCGACCAAAGCGGGTTTCGAATGGAGCAACTTTAAGTGCTAGCATGGTCAAGGACTTGACTAGTTGATAATTGGGTATTCTTATTCTTACAAAGTCTATCACATATGTTCTCCGCACAACTTCTAATGATTGAGGTGATTTACCCTTCTTCTTATCCCAGAACATCCGTTTCTTGTTCTTAATCTGGAGGTTCGGAGTGTCGTTGTGAGTATGCACTCGTTATTGTACTTGGTTATCACCTGGATTGGGATTGCCGATAACAATTCCACTACCATTTGCGTTGTTAGCGTTAAGGTGAGTCATGACAGTTGTTACGGCAGCTGTGACCGCAGCTTGAAAAGTAGCCGTATTTATCTGAAGGATTGGTGTTTTGCCAGCGGTCTGGTTTCGTTTCTTTGGAGGCATGATTCTGTTACATGATAAATAAATGAGTTCGTGAGTGTTTATGGTTTGCTCTAGATGTATCCTAATCATTTATGTGAATGTAGCTTTTTCATTTTGTTATACTGTCCTCGATGATTCGACCTACATGCCTATGATTCAGTCCTGGTAAGGAGTAGAAGTAAGTTTCCAGAATGGTCATAAGGCGGTTGTCATTCGAACTAATTTATCTTTGGTTGGCGGATATCATGTTCCAACTTTCAAAAAGATTTGAAAGTAGCTCATAATAGAGTCTACATAAAATAGATTTATGAATTTTGAGAAATAATCACTCTCGATTGAGATTTTGTGATCCGATTTATTGATGTTAGTCAATATCACTGGTATTAAAGATGTAACAAGTTCGGGAAAATGACCTTGAAGTAGGTCCCACATCAAACCAGAATGAGAAAATTTTGACAGCATAAAGACCTAGTGAAACAGTACTTACAGTACAAGAATATTTACAGGGGAAAAGTGCTACTTAGAGCATAGATAAGAAGGCTATTCCTTAAACCAAAAGAAGGATGAGTAGAGCATCTCCTACTGGCGACGGGCACCCCTCGTATGAACCCTTAATTCGGCCAGCTGACGCTCCACATCAAGAAGGTGTCTTCGTATACTGTCTGGCGTGCTCGGAGCTCTATGACTTCAGCTCGGGTTACAACTAGCTCTTGATGCAGAGCCTCATTGTCCCTCATAGCTCTCCTATGAGCAACTTAAAGGTTGCAAATACGATCCGTATTAGCGTTTGTGTCCGCATCAAGCTCCACGGTTTGTTGAATGGCTGTCGTTCCTAGCTCAACATTTCGAGCCACTCGGCGAACCAAGATGGGAAGAATTATGTCTGCTGAGCCTCCCTCGCTCAGATTGTAGAAGCTTCGGTCTCCGTTGTAGGGTAAGGGTTGACCCTGCTCACGGCTCCATCTGCCCAAGTTCTCCGCCTACAAGGGCGTCGGGCCTTGAAAAGTTGGACGAGGGTTAGGATTTGGGATTGGAGCCACTAAGGGTAGATCATTGACTTCTGGCTCGGAGTCAGAATCCTCCGGGAAGTTTTCTGCGAAGTCATCAGCTAAAGGAATTACATGATTCTCTTCTGGCTCTGCATCGAGCCATCCACCATTTCCTTGGTTGGGAAATTACGGGTCGCCGGGGAGATGGAATGCAGCCATGTTATCTACGCGAGAATATGGATAAAAGAGATAGTTAATAGGCGTACTACTAAAGATAATTATAGGATGATCCTTACCAGTTACTTCAATACTTGCGTAGTGCATACCAGTCATATGTAACCAAAATAGAATAGACCTTCGAATAAGTGACCCTAACTCTAAGTCCACAACCAAACAAGGAACATGAAGTAAAGCAAAGATCACAGATTCTAAGTCTATGACACCTTAGTCACAGATAACCTTAGCGTATCCACTCAACAACAATTGACCTACTAATAAAGACCTTTTAGTTCTCAAATAAGTAATTATAGTAATCACAAAATACTCCTATAGTATTTTAAGTTTATGTTCTGTTCTAAAGTTTTCATTGTAGTAGTGTTGGTAAGTTTTTAGGCTTGCTGCAACACCACAACCATTCCTAGGCACATGCTAATCACTTCTCAGAAAGATATAGTTGATTAGGCTATATCACTCCCAGATCTGATCATATGTCCCCAAGCCTACTTGTGCTGTCCAACAACCGCAATACTTTTGTTCTGTTCTAGTATGACACTGATCCTAGTATGAATGCTTGTATGTATACTTTAGTTAAATATTTTATTATTTAAAATGTATAAACTCTTGGTCAGAGTATTTTTAATCTCGATGTGTTTATAGTTGTATATCTTTTATGGGTTGATATACTCAATTCACTATAAACAAAGCTCTGATACCAATCTGTCACGCCCCCAAACCAGAACGGCGGAAACGTTCGGGGGCGGAGGACGTCATGTACAGTATCATAACAATACACAATAGTAAACATGCAACAACATCATCCATTGCATTAATAATATAGTTAATACAAGTGTGTTCTGAATGTATTTGTAAGACACCAAAAAAATATATATATCAAAATAAAAGACGAATCTTGAACACGCTCCGTCTTCTCAAAAACCTGGTCCAGTGTACCTGTCTACTGCTGACCCGAGAATACAAGTTATTTTGAAAGAGTAGATCAACATTTAAGCTGGTGAGTTCATAAGTATTTTAGTGTCAAATGTTTGTATAAGTTTGAAGAAAATGTTTGTAAGTGTTTGATGTAAAGTTTGTGTAACATACACGTTTTGAAATCGTGTTATGTAATTTAAAAAGTTAATAATATTATGAAATATTATGTAAAATTGAGTGTTGAGTTCTAACAGATAGTTTTTACTAGAAATAAAGTAAAACTATGTTTAGAATCACTCATAAATTATTGGAAGTCTTATGAGATTCCAATTAAAAGCTAAATAGTGAAATTTAGCGAAAATATAAAATTTGATATAAGTAAAATTTTATTATTGAAAGTTGTAGATAATCTCGTTAGAAACATGTAGGCGAAAACCTCATCGAAATCCGAGTTATAACGAAGAAGTTACGACCAATCGAAGATCCGCGATAAAACTGACACGGTGCCGAATGACGTAAAAAGTGAGTTTTTGATAAACTACTTTTTAGCCTTACTGATCTAAATGTAAGTCGTAGTATTCGTTAAACTGAGAATTTTGATAAAAAGAACCCCAAAATCTGACCTCATATGAGGAAGTTATGATTTTTACAAGTTTCAGCTTAGCAGTAGACAGCTAAAAACTCAAATTTTAGAACGAGTGATTTTTAGCCGACACAACCTAAAGGAGAATCGAAGGTCTCATCATTAGTAGTACAACGGTAAAAAGTCTGACGAAAACGGACGTCGGATGAAGAAGTTATGAATTTTTAACGGATTTACCAGTCCCGGTCTGTTAAAAATAATAATATAAAAATAAAGTCAAAATTAGCCAACGATGTCTAAACGAAAGTTGTAGAGCATAATTTTCTCTACGCGTGCATATAAAGAACGTCAAAAAAGGAGCTCGTATGAGAAGGTTATGGATCTTACAAGATTGGGCACAATTTTCGAGAAATTTCGGATGAGTCATTTTTGTACACGTCACCCTCGCATGCGAGGCTTCCACGTGTCGGACACGTGTTCACTGCTAATTAGACCGCAGCCTCGCGTGGCACCCGCTGATTGGTTCGAAGTCGTCACCCTCTTTCCCCATTGGACCGAAGCTCGGTCCACTAAGAAGCCTCCAGCTATCCGAACCGAGGTCTCGCAGGTCCGACGCATGTAGAAGCCACCTGTCCGAAGCCAGCTGCCTCCTCGCATGCGAGCCACATGCTCGCTTCTCAGTGCCTCGGATCCGAGCCTTCGGACCTTCTCCCCTATAAATAGCAGCCTTGCGAGATTACCCGGGTATTTTGAGAATTTTGCCATTTTTCACCCATTATTCCATATTTTTACTATTTTGACTTCCCCCGAAGCCCCGGGATTAATTCCAATGCCTGAAACACGCCCCGAGATTCCCGAGAAGGCCGAAAAATTTATCTTTTCGGTTTCGAAGCTCTACCTTCGTAGAGCCCGATTTTCAAGAAAACTCCCGGTTTTCAACGAAGAAAGTCATATTTAGAGCCGAAGTGCTGCCCAAATTACTATTTTAACCCCCGGTTATTTCAAGGTGAGTTTAATATATAGGAACAATTGTATGTTATGTGTCACACCCCAAAACCGGAACAGTGGAAACGTTCAGGGGTGGAAGACGTCATGTTTAGTATCACGAGATATGTATATGGTAAGCAAGTAATGAACAACCATTTCATTTCGAAAGAAAGTGTTTACAATGTGTGTGTTTACAAAACATAGAATTCATACACAAATAACAAAACAAGACTTGATGCTATAATGCTCCATCTTCTGAATTCCCAACACGAGCACCTGTCTAATAGTCTCCTGAGAATACAAGTTATTTGAAAGAGTTGATCAGCAATTAAGCTGGTGAGTTCATAAGTTTTTAGTGATGTGAGTAAGCTGTAAAGTGTTTTTGAAAAGGTACATGTAAAATGGTGTAAGTTGTGAGTTCTGTTTTGAAAAGATCGCCTGTTCCTCTAGAAAATCCGATATTTCCTACTTTTATGGGAGCTTAAGTAAAATAACACTACACCCCTTTCTGTGGGTACTAAGTGGGTACAAGTTATGTAAGACTTAGAGTAAACAAACAATCGATTGTGCGCATCTGCCCTAAGCTCACAACCAAACAAGGAACAGAAGTTAAGGCGGATAGCACACATTCCATTGGTTGTTAGATCATCGTCATATATAACCCTGGTGTATTCACTTGTTACTCATGGACTTAGTTGTAATGTTTCCTTTATATCTAATGAAGAAGTTCTTTAAGAAAACCCTTATTTCTTATAGTAAAAGAGTGACCACAATGACTACTTTTATAATAGCTTGGTTTATACTGCTATATATAATCTAATATCGTATAGAAAGTTGATTGGGTGAATCTGCCCTAAGCCCACAACCAAACAAGGAACAGGAAGTAAGGCGGAAAGCACACATCCAACTACCTATTGGGTATTAGTTTTATATATAAACATGGTGTATAAACTAAGGTATTATAGAGTTACTCACCTAAGGTCTTTAAATTGTACTGGTTTAATAAAATGGATTAAACCCTTTACTGGGAAGTTTCTAGTTTTGTATACAAAAAGTATTGATTTTGGAAAGACTGTTTTGTACTAGAAAAGTTGTGCTTTGACTCTGTGTTCTATAACCTGACCCATACCTGGTACCCTTATGATGACTTAATGTATACTAAGCATACACATATATAGAATCAGGCAGATAATAGATTGGGTGAATTCGTTCCAAGCCCACAACCAAACAAGGAACATGAAATGAAGCGAAGAGCACACATCCTATTAGCTGTCGGACCCTATTGGTATATATGTATCCTGTGAGGTATACATTAAGGAATCATAAGACTAGCATTATGGTCCTATCTTTTAATCGTAGCCTTCTACCAAGGCATCTTCTGTTATGTGCTAGACTCGACTGATCCATTTATCGTTTGTAAAAATGTATATTTTCCCTAGTTTATAACTCGAAAATAGATTGAGTTCGACTTTCAAGTGGTACCGTCACTTTATGAAAGTAATGGGAAAAGTAAGTACACAGCTGTCGTTTATAATGACAAAGAGGACGTACTAATAACCTAAAAACGTATTTGTTTTATTACGGTTATAATGTGAAGGCTAGAACCCTTACTATACGCTCTCCCTGTCGGGAGATTAGGGGAACTAAACACGACCTCTGCAAATTCTTGCAAGCCATGTAATTCACATTAAAGTATATGATCATGTATACCCAATATAACTATCACCTTTTGTTTAAAACAATGAGTTAGTGATTCATTGGTATAGTTAGATCCTGTATGTGTGTTCTCATGCTATAGCAACCTTACTTGTTTGTTCTGTTTGTTTCTCTTTATTGTGTGTTCTCTCTGTATGGTATTGTTTGATTCTCTTCACTGTATGTTCTGTTATGGTATTGACTTTTTGTGTGCTTCATTGTACTAGAAGTAATGAATAGCATTCTCCTAAACTATACCTATTATAGCTTACTAGTGTTCTACTTGGACTGTTATTGAAAAGACTCATTTATCTACTAAGTTATGCTTGTACTTTAAAAACAGAGTTTTGTATAACTAAAAAGTAACATAACTTTAAAAGAGTTTTGAAATGTTTTGACAACTTATAAGTGACATAAGTAACATTTTGAAATATGTTTATAACAAACATTTACACAATTATCATTGTGTTCAACTTGTATTCCCCCCCCCCCCTTAAAACAGTTAAAATAGCTAAAAGATTCATTACGGGGTATGAACTCACCTGATGTGGGTGATTCAAACGGGTATGCGTGTAAGGATGAGAAGTTCCACGAATGAAGTCCCGAGACACAAATAAGTCCTAAATGACATATAAGGACACATATTGACATGCGTATAGTGTTCATAGACAACTATATGAAGGGAAACACCTTCCGGGACTAGGAAACACCTTGACCAAGTGTTGGAATCACATGTGATTCATCAAAGGGAAGAGGAATGACACAAACATGAGTTTACGGTCTTGTGACCAACTCTCATTGAGTTTACGGTCGTAAACCCATGAGTTTACGGCCGTAAACTCATGGTAATTTGACCATTTTGTGTTTTGAAGCTTTACAAGTCCTACTAAGCATTCCTACTTCATGCCTAAGCCTTAGGAAGTGATTAGGGCAACATTTCACCCCCGTTAAGGAGTTTACGGTTTTTGGACCAATTGTCTTTGGGTTTACGGCCGTAAACCCAAATGATTTATGGCCTTTTGATGTTTTCAAGTTCCTAGCACATCAAGGAAGGGATCTAAGCTAGTTTCCAAGGCTTGGTAAGGGACTAGGGACACTTTGGCACCCTTTTTAGGGTTTACGGTCCAAGAACATCTTGGACCGTAAACACCTTTGATCTTGGCTTTCTTGGGTGTTTTCTTGATGTATAAAAGTGTAACAAGCTCTATAATACTCTAGGATAGAAGTACTTACTAGGTAGAAGCTTGAAAAGGTGCTAAAAGTCCAAGAACACTAGTGTGTGTTCTTGGTGAAACTTGAAGATCTACACTTTTGGAATGATTTCACGGATGGAAGTGTGTTAGATCACTAGATTAAGGTAGATATCAACTTACTAGGGCTTAGAAACACTTACAAGTTGAAGATCTTGAAGAAAAGTTGGATGATACTTGAGAGAGAAATGGCTCTAGTCTTGGAAATGTGAAAAAATGAAAAATAAGCTAAGTGTCACTTATATAGTCAATAGGGTTTACGACCCTAATACCATTTTGGGCCGTAAACTCCAAACTCTTGGAGTTTTGGGACCTTATAGCTACTTAATAAACCCTAGGGTATCCTCTCTCCTGATATCTATTGAAGTACTAACTTTAAAACACTCAAACTTATTCCAAAAAGCTTGAAAGTTAGCAGAACTGTTCTGACTTCTATTGAATTGAATGGCTGTACAAAATAGAAATTTTGGGTTGTCACATTAGGTGTTATACGTGCTATGTTCTTTTCCATGTTATCATCTCGAGTTGTTGTTTCTGCTATTTTTATTGCAAGGTTGTACCTCTGACTTGAAGTGTATGACATAAGCATCACTTGGGTATTGATATGAACCGTTGACCATGAAGTGTATGACATAGGCATCACTTTAGCTTCGGCAGTATGCTAAGATAAGGCTGAAAGCCTAAATATTCTAGCAAAATGATATTCCTGAGTATTTTCTGTGCCATTTGTGCTGAAACTTTATTGATTTTATATCAAGTATGGAAATTGTTATGTCTCATTGATTGATATGGAAAGCTTTTCGCATTATGCCCTTGTTGTTCCTTGTTCTTCTTTGCTTCTGGCATATTGAAGTATATATATGGCATAACGTTATATTATATCTATTATTGAACTCACTAAGCATCACCGCTTACCCCACTCAATGTTTAACTAATTTGCAGGAGATAAGCTTCCAGTATAGTTAGATACTGGTAGAAGATTTTTGAATAGTTTGAAACTATTGTATTGATAGAAGATTTTCGAATAGTTTGAAACTATTGTATTTTGCACTCCCATATGTATAAAACTATAGAATCCTGGGGAGTTATGTAACATATAACAGTTTGAAATAGTTGGTTTGTATCCAGTAGTTTGTAACCGCTTTATCAATATAAAATATTGTTTTTATGAATATGCAAGTAGCATGTTTCAGAGTAACAATTGTCAACTATGAAAGTGTGGGTCCTTTCAATCATGGTATCAGAGCAACGGTTTAAGTGAACTAAATTCCATGGATTGGTATTTAGACTTAAACTATTGGAAGTTCAATATATGAACTGAATCATTGTAAATATATGGATACAAACCATAGGAAACACTTAAGTGGGGTATTGGGTAGTGATAAACCCTAGTATTCTAAGATATTAAGTTACTTCAAAAAGTTTAGAGAATTAGTTTATGTGAACTAGGAATTTTGAGAATTTCTAGATTTAAACATGAATTGTTAAGTGATGATACAATATGTATCTGGTATACTTTAGGTTGGATACCTAATGGACACAAGCACTAGAATATTAAGAGGAGATATGCCTTATATTCTAAGATGTGCTAAAGGATAAAAAAATATAGCATGCCTTAAGTTTCCTAGCTATATTGCTATTACTTGAGAAAGTTTAAGGTCTGTTGCTGACCTTGGTTTAGATGAGAAAATTATATGTTCAGAATTCTAAGAATTTCTGTATTAGAATTTACATGAAACTTTTCGAAGTGATAAAGAGACTTATGATAGTTGACATCGATAAGTTTATAAATAAACGATCGCGGGATATCGTAAAATAATAAATATAAAGTATTATCGTAAATAGTGTATTAATACCAATAGAGTGGTATTATACATTTAAAGTATGTTTGATATATAATAACATCTTTGGAAGAAAGATGTGCATTTGAAACACGTTTGGGTGAGATAAATGTGTTGGTACAAATCCATGAAGTTGTTCCACCGCTATCCAGATTGAAGCAGTGTTTGTTTATAGAGTCGGAAGAACCGAAGTTGGTGATAAATACTTCGACAGTATCGAAATTTATGTGGTACAAGATTTAGAAGAATTAAATGAAGATCAAAGGAAAGGCTAATGAAGTTTTCAGACTCAATAGGCCAAGACTTTGTGATGTAGTATGTAGTTCAAGTAGTAACATTATACAGGATGCTCAGACTTAGTATTTAATAATACTAAGTGATGATTCACTTCTATCACATCCTTATGAAAGTCCATTGTGTGTTAAGCCGACTTTAACATACATAATTAGGATGGTGAATTAAGTCATTTAGTAATAAAAGTTTAAGTAACTTACTTGTTTAAGTAAGGTAGAGTACTTAGTTGAAGAAGATATACACTCATATTATTATATGAGAAGAAATGTTGTAGTTAGGAATGACAGAGAACCAAGTTGAAGCTAGTAGAGCTTGCTGAGATGCAGCTATAATGCAGACTTCTTAGGATAGACTCCTATGAAGTAGACTTAAAAGATACAACCATGAGAAGAAGACTTACTCAGATACAGGAATGACGATGTCACGAAAGGATAATGAAACCAAAAAATATGCATGATGGTTTGCATGAGTTAGAAGATGATGCAAGTAGTTGAAAACTTTTTGTCTCTACACTGCTAGAGTAAATTTTGGGTGTAGTATGTCTTGTAGAGTAGACACTACCCGAGAAAGAATTTATATGAAGAATTGGAAGTAAAATTCTATCGACCTATGAAAAAGTATTAAAATATGCTAGATCAAGCATATGCATGAGAAGAATCTTAGAAGGCGAGTATAAGTAATCCAAGATATGTTTGATAGAAACGCGAAAACCCTAGTTGAGTCTAGGAGAAATTGTTGTATGTACTTGTTTGAACACACTCAGGTGTGAAAAGTTGCTTTGTGAAAACTTTTGAATGGTGACTTGGGAACCGCGAGACAATACTTGGGACGAGTATGAGTAGGTGTGAATAGTAGTAGAGGCCTATACTACTGGAAGCACAGGACTCACACTTGGATCAGGTAAAGTCACAAGGTTACCAAGAAGCTAGTAAATGATTCCGTTTTATTCATGTGTGTCGTTACCTTCGTTTCGGTAATGACTAAGAAGATAATTATCGTTCAAATCTTAATGTCATAAAGAGTGGAGTCCGATTAATATAAATCCACAAAGATAAAGTTGATTGGTTTAGAAAGCCATGTATTGAGTAACGACGAAACTTCAGTCAAGAAGGAGACGGTCGAGATGGTCGATAGAAATATAACGATCTTCATTAAAGAATTGAGCAACCATTAACTAGAGATGTTACCTGTTATGAAGGCGATGAAGAATTTAGTTATTCATGGAAGGATTACAGTATGAAATTCGTGATTTAGTAATCAATCGAAATATTCTGTCATTTGACAAAATTGATGTATATGTCCGAAAGCACGAATTAGAGATACGTTGTGATATTCTTTCTATTCCGAAGCATCCACGTGTTGATCAAACTCTTTTTGTTTTCTTTATTCCATCAGCTTGATTTATTCGATCTGATTCTAATACAAGAGTTTGGTTCGTTATGTGTCTTGTGCGTTATAAAATCAAAGGTCATTAGAATAAGACCATTCGAGTTGTTGTTATAGCAAAGGTAAAGACCTTATCTTGGGTTTATTCTATAAACCAAGAAGGAGCAGGAGTCTGCAATGAGAATTGAGTTTTAACTCAAAGATTAGGATCGAAGGCCCAATAGAGAATGATGAGCGGGTGCAGGTTTGAGCACCGCTAGTAATTAAAAAGTTTGAAGAGTTTGACAATCGTTTGGCAAACCAAAAGTTAAAAATCGTACATTTTAGATTACCACAGAAGAAGTAAGTTAGGACTCGAATGTTGTGACTCGTAATTTCTCGTAAACTTTAGATCTGCTCACATCTTTTTTGATTGTGATGCCTCAGATTCTTTCGTGCCTTATAAATTCGCACATTCTTTTCAAAATTGCTTGTTACGCAATTGTCAAATCATTTCATATAGATAACATAGAAAATATATCATTACTTGCTGATAAAGTCTATAAAGATAGTGTCATAGGAATTGAAAGTTATAACCTTCCTGCTAACCTAATTCCTATCTTCTTTCCCAACTTTGATATTATTCTCGGCAAGGATTAGTTGTCAAAGAACCACGCAAAAATCTTGTGCTACGAAGAGATAGTATGCATCCCTATTGAAGAAGAGGATTCTATTTATGTCTATGTTGAAAATAATAACTTCTTTCTTAAAAACTCGTAAATTTATATCGAAGGGATATTCTACTTATCCGGCTTATACAGTTAATACCTTGAAAGAGGATAAGAAAACTGTGAAAGATAGCATTTGGATAATTATCGACCGGCTGATTAAGAGTGCATATTTTCTCGCCATACGTACAACGGTTCTAATGGAGAAATACGCACAAGTTTACTTAGACGAAATTGTGGCGAGACATGGTGTGCCACTAAAGATTATTTCCAATCGTGATACTCGTTTCACTTCTCACTTTTGGGCGAGTATGAAAAGTGAATTGGGATCTCGAGTTGCTCCCAACGCAACTTATCATCCCCAGACAGTAGAAGATATGCTTCGTGCATGTGTCTTAGAGTTCGGTAGTAACTGTGAACACCTTTATGTTGGCATAATGTAGGACAGAAAATCCTTGGTGGTCCTGAAATGATTCAAGACACCACTGATAAGATTCAAATTATACTTAGGGAAAATAAGAATGAGATAAGAGCGAAATATCCTCATTTGTCTAAATCATTGTGATTTCGGGGACGAAATCCTCAAAAGGAGGAGGTATTTGTAACATACACGTTTTGAAATCGTGTTATGTAATTTAAAAAGTTAATAATATTATGAAATATTATGTAAAATTGGGTGTTGAGTTCTAACAGATAGTTTTTACTAGAAATAAAGTAAAACTATGTTTAGAATCACTCATAAATTATTGGAACTCTTATGAGATTCCAATTAAAAGCTAAATAATGAAATTTAGCGAAAATATAAAATTTGAAATAAGTAAAATTTTACTATTGAAAGTTGTAGATAATCTCGTTAGAAACATGTAGGCAAAAACCTCATCGAAATCCGAGTTATAACGAAGAAGTTATGACCAATCGAAGATCTGCGATAAAACCGGCACGGTGCCGAATGACGTAAAAAGTGAGTTTTTGATAAACTACTTTTTAGCCTTACTGATCTAAATGAAAGTCGTAGTATTCGTTAAACCGAGAATTTTGATAAAAAAGAACGCCAAAATCTGACTTCGTATGAGGAAGTTATGATTTTTACAAGTTTCAACTTAGCAGTTGACAGCTAAAAACTCGAATTTTAGATCGAGTGTTTTTTAGCCGACACAACCTAAAGGAGAATCGAAGGTCTCGTCATTAGTAGTACAACGGTAAAAAGTCTGACGAAAACGGACGTCGGATGAAGAAGTTATGAATTTTTAACGGATTTACCAGTCCCGGTCTGTTAAAAATAATAATATAAAAATAAAGTCAAAATTAGCCAACGATGTCTAAACGAAAGTTGTAGAGCATAATTTTCTCTACGCGTGCATATAAAGAACGTCAAAAAAGGAGCTCGTATGAGAAGGTTATGGATCTTACAAGATTGGGCACAATTTTCGAGAAATTTCGGATGAGTCATTTTTGGACACGTCACCCTCGCATGCGAGGCTTCCACGTGTTGGACACGTGTTCACTGCTGATTGGACCGCAGCCTAGCGTGGCACCCGCTGATTGGTCTGAAGTCGTCACCCTCTTTCCCCATTGGACCGAAGCTCGGTCCACTAAGAAGCCTCCAGCTATCCGAACCGAGGTCTCGCAGGTCCGACGCATGTAGAAGCCACCTGTCCGAAGCCAACTGCCTCCTCGTATGCGAGCCACGTGCTCGCTTCTCAGTGCCTCGGATCCGAGCCTTCGGACCTCCTCCCCTATAAATAGCAGCCTTGCGAGATTACCCGGGTATTTTGAGAATTTTGCCATTTTTCACCCATTATTCCATATTTTTACTATTTTGACTTCCCCCGAAGCCCCGGGATTAATTCCAATGCCCGAAACACGCCCCGAGATTCCCGAGAAGCCTGAAAAATTTATCTTTTTGGTTTCGAAGCTCTACCTTCGCAGAGCCCGATTTTCAAGAAAACTCCCGGTTTTCAACGAAGAAAGTCATATTTAGAGCCGAAGTGCTGCCCAAATTACTATTTTAACCCCCGGTTATTTCAAGGTGAGTTTAATATATAGGAACAATTGTATGTTATGTGTTATACATGCTATGTGCTTTTCCATGTTATCATCTCGAGTTGTTGTTTCTGCTCTATTTATAGGAAGGTTGTACCTCTGACTTGAAGTGTATGACATAAGCATCACTTGGGTATTGGTATGAACCGTTGACCATGAAGTGTATGACATAGGCATCACTTTGGCTTCGGCAGTATGCTAAGATAAGGCTGAAAGCCTAAATATTCTAGCAAAATGATATTCCTGAGTATTTTCTGTGCCATTTGTGCTGAAACTTTATTGATTTTATATCAAGTATGGAAATTGTTATGTCTCAATGATTGATATGGAAAGCTTTTCGCATTATGCCCTTGTTGTTCCTTGTTCTTCTTTGCTTCTGGCATATTGAAGTATATATATATATATATATATATATATATATATATATATATATATATATATATATATATATATATATATATATATATATATATATATATATATATATATATATGGCATAACGTTATATTGTATCTATTATTGAACTCACTAAGCATCACCGCTTACCCCTCTCAATGTTTAACTAATTTGCAGGAGATAAGCTTCCAGTATAGTTAGATATTGGTAGAACATTTTTGAATAGTTTGAAACTATTGTATTGATAGAAGATTTTCGAATAGTTTGAAACTATTGTATTTTGCACTCCCATATGTATAAAACTATAGAATCCTAGGGAGTTATGTAATATATAACACTTTGAAATAGTTGGTTTGTATCTAGTAGTTTGTAACCGCTTTATCAATATAAAATATTGTTTTTATGAATATGCAAGTAGCATGTTTCGGAGTAACAATTGTCAACTATGAAAGTGTGGGTCCTTTCAGTTTGTAAGTGTTTGATGTAAATGTTTGTAAGTGTTTGATGTAAATGTTTGTATACTTCCTAGAAAATCCTATATTTTCTTCTAAAATGGAGAATAGTCTTCTACCAAGACCCGACTGTTCTGTATGTTTGTTCTTTTGTAAAAGTGAGTGTTTTCCCAAATATATGACTATTATTACCAGAAAATACTTTACATTACCTTTCATGTGAGAAGATCACTATATGAATGTAATGGGAAAATGATAGTGTACAGTAATGTTGTAATAAGTAACTACTGAAGCACTAACTACCTTAAAAACCAATTTGTTTAATTAAGGTTAAAATGTGATGTGGTTATAACCATACTGATTGACGAGTGTTTAACATGACGACCTGCTGGCGTCGAAACTAATGTGACATTTGTCACCACTTGGCCTGCCGGACAAACTGTATCGAACAGTCGGGATGCGGGATTGTCAGTCCCGTATAGATCTATACACACAATGCCCGTTCTCCCTCCAGGAGACTCTGGTTACAAAATGCGACCTAACAAGTATATTGCTAAGCCGTGAAGTAGTGGTTTCACATTAAAGTTATCTTGTTCTTGTAAAAGGATGTATGTTCCTTTGTGTTCTAGTTATTGTATGTTTGAACTGACTCATGTATGAATTGATTCATGTATGAACTGACTCTTGTAAGTTTCATTGTTCTAGAAATAGTAAGTAGTAATCCCCTAAACTATACCTATTATAGTTTACTAGTAAGTTGTGCAGTTGAATGACTGATCATGTTTGTACACCTTTGCTACCCAAAGGTATTGAACTGATTGGAAGAACTTTTATATCTACATACATATACATAATATATAACTAAGATTTAAACGACACTCGGACAAACAACCGATACCCTAAGTCCACAACCAAACAAGGAACATGAAATAAAGCGAGTTATCAGTCCTAAGCCCTTTCAACCTTATTTATATAACTATATCTATGTAGACATGATTTTGACAATTATAAGTTTGAAAAGAGTTTTCTAAGACGATAAAGAGTTTATCATATAAAAAGAGTTTTAACCATTTGAATGATTATTGATGACTTAATGTCAGTTTATAAAAGAATTTGAAACAATTTGTTTGGTAACACAGTTTTGAAGTATAAGGAATCTCTTGTTTTGATAGTTATAAATCACACATGATTTATTATACAACTATATGGTTTTCTACTTGTATTCCCCCCATAAAAGCATTTAAAATCATTTAAAAGATAAGTTTAGGGGTATGAACTCACCTGTAGTGAGTGATTCGAATGGAAGATAGATATAGGATGCTTGAGATCACAAAAGGAGTCCCGAAGCACAATTTGATCCTATTAGACATATAATAACATATATAGGCATAAAATTAGTGTATAACAACTAATCATGTATTGGAAACATCCTTAGGGACTAGGAATCAATCATAATGGAGTGTATCAATCACACATGATTGATTTAAGGGAGTTCACGGCCACACCAAGTTTGTTTACGACCAAAGTAGAGTTTACGGCCAAGAACACATGATGTGTTCACGGCCCAACTTGATTCTATGAAGTGTTTGCGGTCCTAATCTTGGTCTTAAGAAGGTTTACGGCCAAAATCATGATCTTATGAAGGGTTTACGGCCAAAGGAAGAGTTTACGACCATAAACTCTTGAAGATCATGCACTAATTGTTTGTTTCATGGCTAGGAATCAAGTGTTTCTTATGTATAACTAGATGATAGAAGAGATACTCACACTTTGGAGGTCTTTAGGGTGTTGGAGGCCCAAGAAAACAAGTATGTGTTCTTGGTGAAAAGATGGTGATCTGAAGATCTAAACCCAAAAGAGTTGAATTCATGGATGAAATCAAAGGGTTTTACTAGATCAAGAAGGATATCAACAAATAATAAATGAATCACTTACAACTTTGAAGAGAAATGGAAGTGTTCTTGATGATACTTGAGAGAGAGAATGAGTTTTCTTGACTTAAAGATATGAGAAACAAGGAAATAATGAAGGAAATTCATACTTAAGGAGAGGGGTTCACGGCTGCCAAGAGTTTACGGCCATAAACACTAGTTTGCGGCCGTAAACTCCTTGTGATGGAGTTTCCGGCTCGATTGCAACTCAATGAACTTTCGCTAACACATCCCTACACACAATCCTTGAATGTACTAGGCTTAGAACACTCCAACAGACCCTTAACACTGCTAAAAGATAGCAGAAACAAGTCTGACATTTGATTGGATTGATTGGCTTTACCAGATAGAAATTTCGGGTTGTCACAACTATTGAGGAAACTGACATATTTCCACCTCTTCCTTATAGATATGATAGAGGACATCATACGCCTAGTTATATAAGAGTTTATATTACTGAGGTAAATGAGTCATTGGTATGGAGCAATCAGAGTGTACCATCTATCGGAAGCTATGGTAGGCCCTAAAGGCTATGAAATGGAAGGAGGAAATGGAGAGCGAGATTCAGTCCATGTATGTGAAAACTTGGTAGATCAAGGACTTGGCCTTAACCATTAGGTATGAGTAGATCTTCAAGAAGAGACAAGCATGGATAAGAAAAAACACATAACCAACCCAAGATAGGTTGTAAAGGATGTGTAAGCTTAATAAGTTCATTTATGGTATGAGTAGATCTTCAAGAAGATACAAGCATGGTAACATATGAATTTATTTCTACATTAATGATGCTCTTTTTGCTTATTGTTTTTTTGTTTTACAGTTCTCATCATTGGACTCTGAGATGATTATTGAGGATAAAATCAAATGTACTATCTTACCACCACCGAGTCATTTGAGATTGTTACCGCCAACAACTACTTCAGTCGAGCAGCTTATTGAGATTGTTACCACCACCGAATCATTTGAATGGTCTTCTTTGAATGGTGTTGCTGCTCCTTCTTTGAAGATCCCAAAAATAGAAAAGCTCGAATAAGTTTAAACCATTCATAATTATTTGATATTTTAGTTTGAAGACTTTTTTTATTAGTTTTTATTGTTTGCTTATGGATTTGTTTGACAAGTAATTTGTTTTGATTTTGAAGTTTATGTTTGTTTTCATTTGTTTCACATAAATTTTCTTTTTTAATTATTATGCAAAATTTATAGACGTTTTTATGTTTTTTTATGTGTTCCCCGCGTTTAACGCGGGTTATAATCTAGTTATGTATTATAACTTGTTTATATATTGTGGGTCACAAGTCACAACAAAAAATAATTGATTTTATAAAGTATGATCATAAATACTATATCATCGTAATTCTTGATTTATGTTTAATAAAGAGATTTAGTAGGTTTAAACATTGAAATATATTTTTGATGATTTTCAGAATATTCGACTCTTTAACACGTTTGATTAGCCTTAATTTTGTTAAGTATTTTAATTTCCCATTTAACCATTTTAAGATGAGACTTATTAATATAACTAGATTATGACCCGCGTTAAACGCGTGAGCGTATAAAAAAACATAGAATTATAAACATATATTACATCATAGGAAGCATGACAATTAAAAGTACATTACCATAACTATTTTAAATTCATTAACATACATTACAATAGCTATTTTAACCTCATAACAATTACAAGAATAAATAAAAAAAACTAATAAATCATAAAGTAATATAAAATATTTAAATAGTTCATTACAAAAAACAACTATGTTCGAATGCAAATTAAAATATATATAATCACTAATATCTACTTGGCATAGTCACTCTATCAAAATCAGAACGGATTGAAAAAACTTGTTGAGAAGGATGTGCCGGAACCACATACTCAATCGTATTTTCGTTAAAGAAATATAAGGTATTGTTTCTATAATCCCACCATTCATGTGGACCTTCATTGTAGTTACTAACATCTACTTTAACCTACCGATTGTGAATGAAAACCCAAATAGCCCGCAAACGATCTCTACTTACAGAGAAATATCCCAATTTTCCGCAAAACTTGATCAGTCTCGATGCATACGGTTTGAAGTCATTAATAATAGAAGGTGCAAATATGAGTATATGTTCTTCTGAATAAATATCAAATCGCAATATGGTATCATTAGATAATAAGAAGTAAACGACACCGCCACTTGTAACTGCCTCATCAGAAACAGGAAAAACAGATGATGGTAACTGGATATTTTGAAACTCCCTCCATTGCCATGTAGTAGATGAAAACAATTCTATCTTGTAGTAATCGTAGTCCACTTTTTCCTTAAGCATATCACTACAAATAAAATAATATATAAGTAAATAATAAAGTAAATTAATAACATAAAATATACTACATATAAACTCTTACGATGGCTTTGTGTATGACAATCGAATGACCTTGAAATGTAACGGGTTCGAACTGATAACTACCAAAGCAAACTTTACCACAGTGTATTCAGAGGTCGGAAACGGTATCCATTTGAAATCTGTAGTCGTTGGTTTGATAACAAATAAAATCTTTGAAACGTATTCATTTGGATCATAGGATTCAACAAGAAGGAGTCCGCACAAGGATGATGCTAAAATAGTACAAGTATGTGGTAGCCAATCAATGTCAAGATTGTTGTTAGCAGAAGACGGAACAAACTGACGCTCTATATTTCTCCATGTTTTTTTTTTGTTGAACGATAATTCCACAAACGACATTATTTCTACGGTTGTAGTTATGAAGAACATGGTTGTTGTATGTTAGATTTCCATAATATTTATTTGTACAACGTATAGTAGCAAATGTTTGTAATGATGTTCGTGAAATAATTTCAATAATTAGTTCAGAAGTCAATAACGATAACTGCAAAAGAAAGAAATAATAAGATAATAATATTAGAAAAACTTAAAATTTAATCTTTTACGACATACGAATTGAAATGATAATAAGTATAATGTTTGTAGTATTGACGGTAAAGAATTTTACCCGATCCATTTTCAATATTTTTTTCAATTCTTCAATGATCGTATTGTTAGACGTGATCCTTGAGATAGCATAACCTTCTGTTTTGTTCTTCAAATTATCATGTGAAATTTGAATTTTGAACGCCATCTTTTTCTCCAATAGTATATTCAGAGCAGATGGATAAATTTTGTTATTACCATCCTAAAAAAAAGAACGTTTATAAAAATAGATATACGAAATAATAAATTTTTTTTATGTTGTTGAAATAATGTTCAATTAGGATCGATAGATTCTAAGCAGACAAACAATTAAGAACGTAATTATGAACACAAGAATGACTCTGAATGTGTCGTATGATTAATGCTTCAACACCTCAGAGAGCTCGATTAAGAACTTCGACTGTAGAGGTGTTTAGGGTTACAAGACAATTACAATAATAATCACCAACGTTTTTCTTTTAATGCATACATGCATGCATTATTTATAGTCTAACCCTACTAGCTAATCACGGATGGACAGGCCCAATCCGGATACAAAACATAAGACCATGACGTAACACAATTAGACTCAACAATCTCCCCCTTTGCGTCAATGGAGTCGAAAGCTCACTTTGATTGAGCTGTAGAAGACTTCTTTACTGTTTTGAACACCTTCGGTATGATGGCCAATAGATGATGACGAAACGTTATGTACCACCGAAGCATGTCTGTGAAGTTCTTCTTGTCTGCTTCTGAGTTCTGCTTGCACCGATGAATAATGTTGATGATGTGCTCCAAGCAGTCTGTTGAAAACAAATGTTTATCAACAAGAGCGAACAAAAATCTGTGTGCTTCGCCTTTTGTAAACATCACAGTAAGATGTGTAGAATCGATTTGGCCCATCTTCATTTTATTCACATCTCCTGGTTTCGGTGTTGGCTTGATAGTTGGTTTCTTGTTCATTACTTTCGCTATCTCCTGATCCATAGCAGCAACCTCATTGATGTAAGAAGCCAGCATCCTCCTCAAGTGATCCAGTATCGGATCATATTCCTTCGGATTGGTGAGCATAATGTTAAACAATAGGATCCAGTCATGAGGATTTAGATTTGGAAGGTCTGCCAGGGAAATAATCGACACCAAGTTTGCTGATCCTCGTGTGATTTTGAAATTAACGTTTATGAATTTCCCAGCAGGTGAAGGTTTGAGCACCTTGACAGTAACCATCTTCTGTGCACTCCATGTCAAGTACTGCGGTTGACCATACTTCAGATAGAAGTCTATAAGCTCTCGACCAACTTTTGGATGAGGGAAAGGAACTTCAGCAGTCGAATCAAAACAATGAAAGGTGAATGCCTTTCGTGTTATTGGCATGTCGAACTGTGAGTCCTTAGAATTGTCACAGTCAAATGAAGCAACAGGTTCCAACCAGTAAACACTTGGAAACTCTATAGCTTGATTGATAAGTGTCTCTTTTGTCCATAGGGGAAACAAGGCCTTCTTGCAGTTTAAGGCTTCTTCTTCTTGCTTGTTCCTCCTTTCCCTCTCCTCTGCTTCCTTTGCAATCCTCAAAGTTTCATCCAACTCTCTGTCCCTCTTTTTTCTTTTGAGAGCCTCAGCAATAGTCTCTTCAACATCATCATCACTATCATCATCAATTTCCTTCTGCTTAGCTTGAGAACCAGAACCTGAATCTTCATTACCCTTCAGTTCGGTTGTAATTTTGACGTTCGGTTGAGCAGATTCGGTTTCGGTTTTAACCTTCGGTTGATGAGCACCTTCTCCCCCTTGTTTTGGAGCAACGAATCTCTCCGAAACACCCTTCATCTCGTGCAACATGGCAAGGGCAGGAAGAAGTTTTGTAGTTAGATGATTCCTGATGGTCAAGGTAAGAATAGGATCATGAGCACCAAGAATGTTGGTCAGCATATCCTTAACATCACCTGCACAGCTTCGAAAAACAGCTCTCTCTGTCTTGAACAAGGAAATTTCTTTTTCAGCTTGAGCGAGCTGAACCTTCTGTACTTCAATGGTGGATGCTTGTCGGGCAAGATCTTCTTTCAGAGCACGTTCTGTTGCTAAATCAGCGTGAAGAGAGTCCAGCCGAGAAGACACAGAACTGATAAGTGTAGTGTTGTCTGCTTGGATAGAAGAACGAACGGCTTCAAACTTTGTCTGCTCCTCTTGAAGAGACTTGGAAAATGAATCCACAGAAGCTTGCACCTTGGCTGCACTTGTATCAGCATGCCCTTTGAGTGACTCGAGAAAGATCTGAGTAGTATGAACAATATCAGCAACATCAGCAGTGGCCTTTTTGCAAGAGGAAGTAGACTCATTAACAGCCTTAGTGGATTTGTCAATGGAGTCAGTGTATTGCTCAAGAGCTGTATCCATGAAAGCTTTGAGGACAACATCACTGTAGGATTTGTTGTTATCAAGTAACTTATCAAGTTTCTCATGAATGCCCTGCAAGTGTTGACGTGTGACTGGAGCATCATCATCCTCATCAGTAGGAAGTCTATAGGGACTGTAGTATGTAGAATCAAACTCATCATTAGCACCACCGAGAGTGGCACCTGAATCGGTTGAAGGTGAGGGTGAAAGTGGGTGGGAAGTAACTGGAGGTTCTGTTTCAGTAGTCGCCCCCGTATCAGATACGTTGACTCTTACCGTCGGTTCAGGAATGGTAGTGGTAGTTGATTGGGAAATAATAGGAGGTGATAAGGGAGTTGTAGAAATAGGAATAGAAGTAACTGGTGGTGGTGGTGGTAAAGAAGTTGTTGTTTGAGAAGTGGGAGGTGGGGGAACAGGAGCAACCGAAACTGTAACTGTCTGTTTCGGTGATGGAGATGGTGTTGGAGGTCTGTTATGATGAGTTTTGGTTGGAGTAGGGGATCGAGGAGGGGTGTTACCTCTCGGTGATTCCTGATGTATTTGATCTTCTTCATCCTCCTCACCATGTTCTGAATTGGGAGGAGTGGGACTCTTGGACCTCTTCGTCATCTTCTTAATCTTCTTTTGTTTATGAGAATCCCCTTTCACAGACTTTTGCTTCTTGGACTTCGCAAACTTAGATTGATCATCCTCTGTTGTCTCTTTCTGGGTGGTAGCCTCTTTCCCTCGGTTCCCAGGCTTGTCCACAACATCCAAGGCAGCCTGCTGTTCTGGAGATATGACTCTCGGTTCCTTGGGAGGAAGTTTGCGATATTCAGTTATGAGTTTGCTCTCAGTGGTGACACATCTATACATTGTCTCTGGGAGAGAACCAATGTGAGGAAACTTTCTAGGATCAGAGATAATGATCTTCTTGGTGTGAAACGTCGCAATAGACGCGACTAAGGCATCCTTCATTACCGGAATATCCAAAGAATTAATCGCCCTTCTTGTTATGATAGTCCAGAATCGACCACACGAAATTTCCGAATGTCTCGTAGAAGTGTTGAGACTTTGCACCACTTGGGACCAGATTATCGACCCATAGTCGAGATTGAGACCATTATAAAGACCGTATAGAAGGGTCAGAAAACCCTTGCTGGTGCCATCAGATCCCCCACTCCTCTCTGCCAAACTCTTGATGAGGAGGGTTAGCAAACCATTCCAATGGGGTGGTAAGCAAGACTTCTTAACCTTCGTAACCGTGGTAAGTACGTCAGTATAGCCCATCTCGTAAAGCATCGAGAACAGTTGGGTAGTTGTGATGAAGGCTGGCGGGATTACAGATGAATCTACAGCAAGTTGTAACTGGGAACAAAATTTCACTTTTGAAATAGAAGCCTTATGAGAATGGATTTGGAAGTAGATTCTCTCCTTGTTCTTGTCATATGAGGCAGTAGAGTAAACCTGTGATAGGAGTGACATAGGGACGGCTTCCACCTGTGTGAGAGCTAGAACCAGTGGTGAATACTTCAAACACTCAACCACCTGTAGCATATAAGAATCGTACAGATAGGGATTAAGTTCAATAATCATGTTCTGATTTGGCTTGATTGAGAGCAATGAGGACGAAGCAGTTTGATCATGAGCCGATGAAGAAGTCGCCATTGTTGATTGAAGGAAGAAGATGATTGAAGGAAGAAGATGAACAGTTGTAAATCGCCGTGTAGAAAGTTTGTTACTGGTGAAAGAGACAAACGTAATAAAACCCCTTTATATACCGTTGCCAGGAGAGAAAAAGAATCGTCCTCATATGAATGAGATCACTGAAACGTCGTCTGAAAAAGCACGATGTGACAGGTTGGTTTCTCCCAGGTATACGTCAACACGCGTGGTTTTAGTAACCGTTCAAATTCACGCTCTTAAAATCTTATCCTCAATTCGTCGTTTGAAATTCAGCTTCGCTCCAAGATTTAGGATAACCCCTATTGCTCCATAAGATAAACAATAATTGAATCAACCGCAACCAAAATGTTGGAAAATAAAAATTTTCGTGCAATAGGGTGACAAAAGATAAAGAAATAAAGCAAAATGTGTATTGGATGTGAGTGATGTCTATTAGAAGACATAAAGCAGATGATTCCGGGCAAGAATCGCTTCCTTCAAAGTCAAGAGAGACTTGAAGTGCCTGTGTGGATTCCCGAGAAAATACGATCTAGTGTTTGTAAAGAAACACCAAAAGGCTTCTTTAGTTTATAGGCTAAGGGCAGCTTATCTTCAAACAAATATCAATACTTAACATAATATCGATCGTTGGTAGAAGTACTTGTGAGACCGATTTAGTCTATTGAACAAGTAGGTTGGATGTAATTTATAGTGACTAATATATGTTGGAAATCTCAAAAACAAAAGCAAACTGGATCTTTTAGGGAAGAAAAGCCTTGGTGTTAGACAATTTCATAAAAGACCACGCAAAAAGAAAATGAGATTTCATTTGGTAACAAGTAAGATCTTGAATGTAATGATTCACCGTCAATTCATTGTAGGTGTTGGATTTTGGGTTTCACTCAGCACGTGGTGTACGTATCTAAGATCACAAACACAGATTTTGTGCAACCGTAAACCTCAGTGGTAATGACCGAGAGTCTCAAGGGTTACATTGGTGAACCGAAAGAGGATGGAGAATGTAAGGACGGTGGTTAAAAAACCGAAAGTACCTTCTGCTATAATGACATGACAGAGCAGAAAAACTCTTAACTCAGTTGAGAAGAGTAAGGTAGCTTTTGACGTGAGCTGATTGTAACAGCCTGATTGGGAAGAAACGATGGGTAGAGATCGAATCATTAAGGCCTTGCTCAAAGTTGTAGATGCTTTGGTCAACATGCAGCAGCATGCTTCTAGGGACCCTTAACTAGGTTAGATAGAGATAATCATACCTGCCTTAGCTCCAAATTCTGTCGTATTGGAATACTTGAGACCTAATTAAAAGAACAAGCAAACAAACACACCACACAAACAAAAAGAAACAAACAAACAAACAACAAAAAAAATAGTTTTGAAGTTTTGAGATTTTCTGAAAAGTAATAAAAACATAAAAAGAAAGTATTTTTGGATTTTTGGAAGTTTTCTGAAAAATAATAAAAACAGAAAAAGAAATATTTTTGGATATTTTTGGATATTTTCTGAAAAATAATAAAAACAGAAAAAGAAAATATTTTTGGATTTTTTTTGGAAGTTTTCTGAAAAATAATAAAAACAGAAAAAGAAAATATTTTTGGATTTTTGGAAGTTTTCTGAAAAATAATAAAAACAGAAAAAGAAAATATTTTTGGATTTTTTTGGAAGTTTTCTGAAAAATAATAAAAACGGAAAAAGAAAATATTTTTGGATTTTTTTTTGGAAGTTTTCTGAAAAATAATAAAAATAGAAAAAGAAAATATTTTTGGATTTTTGGAATTTTCTGAGAAATAATAAAAACAGAAAAAGAAAATAAAGTAGCACAAAACACTTTTTTTTTAAAAAAATAATAATAATAAACAAAATGTACAACCGAAACCTTCTCTTAAAAGAATGAAGCGAAATAAGCCGAGCGTTCGGTTCATTTCGGTTCCCTAAAATTCCAGAGCCGAAATAGACCGAGCGTTCGGTTCATTTCGGTTCCCGAAAATTATGGAGGTGAGATAGACCGAGCGTTCGGTTCATTTCGGTTCCGAAAATTCCAGAACCGAAATAAACCGAGCGTTCGCTCTATTTCGCTTTTCTAATTTTTAGTGAGAGATTTGAGGATTCGGTACCGACTCTGCTTCCATCATTCCCAAGCCTTGTAAAATTTTATTGAAACTCGTTTCAGGTAAGACTTTAGTGAATATGTCAACCAGTTGATCAGAGGACCGAACGAAATGTACTTCCATGTTCCCATCTTCTACATGGTCCTTAATGAAATGATATCTAAGTGCAATATGCTTAGTCTTAGAGTGTTGCACTGGATTGTGACAAATCCTTATTGCACTCTCTGAGTCACAATAGAGAGGAATCTTCTTCATACTCAGCCCATAATCTCTTAGTTGACTTTGAATCTATATTACTTGAGAGGTACAAGATGTTGCAGCTATATACTCAGCTTCGGCTGTTGAAAGTGACACACAGGTTTGCTTCTTGGACTGCCAGCTAACAAGTTTCCCATCAAGAAATTGGCATCCACCTCTAGTGCTCTTTCGGTCCAGACCACATCCTCCAAGATCAGCATCACAAAAAGCTTGAATGAAGAATCCAGATCTAGCAGAGTACCAGAGACCGAGAGATGAGGTTCGCTTCAGGTAACGGAAAATAATTTTCACCGCCACCATATGAGGTTCTCTTGGATTAGCTTGAAACCTGGCACAATAACAAACAGAAAACATAATGTCCGGTCTACTAGCTGTTAGATACATAAGGGCCCCTATCATTTGTCGATATAGTGTTATGTCAACAACAGGTTTTTCCAGAGAAGGTGTTAACTTAGTTCCAAATGCCATAGGAACCTTCACTTTCGAGTCTCCTGTCATACCAAATTTTGTTAGCAAATTCTTTGTGTATGCCTCCTGGTTGATAAAGATACCTTCTGGTCCATGTCTAATATTCAAACCAAGGAAAAAGTTAATCGGACCCATTGCACTCATTTCAAATTTAGTCTCCCTCAACTTCCTGAATTAAGCCGTTAAGCTAGGATTCGTGGAACTGAAGATGATGTCATCGACATAAATTTGAACTATCATTAGATGTTCTCCTTCTTTCTTTCGGAAGAAGGTTGGGTCAACCGAACCTTGCTTAAATTTCGACATTTTCAGAAAGCGTGTTAAAGTTTCATACCAGGCCCTCGGTGCTTGTTTCAAACCATATACAGCTTTATCCAGCACATAGCAATGATCAGGGAATTTCTCGTTCACGAAGCCGGGAGGTTTCTCAACATACACTGTTTCTTCTAGTTCTCCATTCAAGAAAGCGCATTTTACATCCATTTGGAAAACTTCGAAGTTTTTATGAGCAGCATATGCCAGGAAGATTCTAACTGATTCCAACCTAGCTACTGGAGCGAAGGTTTCCTCATAATCTATCCCTTCCTCTTGGCAATATCCTTTAACAACCAACCGAGCCTTGTTTCTTATAACGTTCCCTTCTTTGTCCAATTTATTCCTGAAGACCCATTTCAAGCCAACCACTGAAGCTTCCTTTGGTGTGGGAATCAGCCTCCAAAATCGATTTCGTTCGAACTCGTGAAGCTCATCTTGCATTGCTTGAACCCAATCAGAATGATCAAGTGCAACATTAACTGTTTTCGGTTCGACTTTGGAAATAAACGAATTAAACATACATAATTCAACTTTAGAGAATAATGCAGTTTGTTTCGCTTTCAATTGAGAACGAGTGAGGACTTTCTCAGATGATTCACCAATTATTTGTGCTTTGGGATGATCCTTGGTCCATTTCACTAATGGAGGATAATTTGGGTCATAGACTGGATCCAATTCTGCATTCACTTCCTCTTCAAGTTCTTATTGATCACCTTCGTCAGTTGTATTCTCTTTCTCCCCCTCGACTGGCAAAGTGTAACCTGTGTCAGGGCCAGAGTGATCATCCTTTGTGGACGTCAGATTCTCCCCCTCGATGGGACTATCATTGGGTGGGTTTGGATTTGTATTCTCCCCCTTGCCTGGACCTTTATGAGTTGGAGATCGAATAGGATCCTCCCCCCCGAAAGACATTTCGGTTGTCTTTGGTGCTGATGAACTCTCTGATGGGTTTTGAGCATTATAATGTTGGATAAGGTGTCTAAGTCCATAACTATTTCTGGTATGTACTTGACCCGACCCGGCATGGTCCATTTGGGTTGCATGGCACCATGCAATTGGATAAACTAAAATGAGAGAAATAACACTTATGGTTTACTAATATATTATAAGTTCTAATATATTAATAATATTATTTAATTAGTTTGATCAAGAATTAATTTAGAATTAATTAAGTGATCAAAAGATAACTAATTAAATATATGGGTAGATTATGTAAATCTTCCATATCTTATATAGTGGGCTAAGAGGCTCCATGGATTATCAAGTTGGGTTCCACCCATAGGATGCTCCATGGATGCTCCATGGGAGTTACAAACCCATGGGTCATGGAAATGAAGAGTCATGACACATTAGGGTTTACATGGTGTAACCCTAGATGTGTCAACACTATATAAGAAACTCATTCTCCACCAAAATAGGCTACACTAAGAAACAAGAGGGCTAGAGCCGATTTTGCAAGTGTAAGATTCTCTCAAAGTTTAATCCTTTGCATTTGGTGTTGTGTGAAGCATTTGAGGCATCACACTTGGGGTGCTAGGCTCACAAGGTTTCAAGGATCATAATCAACAACAAGGTAAGTTATTCTATCTTTCATTCAAGTTAAAAATGTTCCCCATGTATGCTAGATAGGAATATAACCTTGGAATTCAACTTTGCATGATTATTAGACAAACATAGATCCAAGGTTATTAGGGTTGCATGTACACTTAGGAAGTGTTAGAATGCTCAAAACCCATCAGTGGTATCAGAGCTAGGTTTGTTTGTTGTTTTTTTTTGTGTGCAAACAGCTTGAAAAAAAAATCGTTTTTCTGTTTTCTGCTCGTATGAAAGTTTGCACATTTGTTGCTGGAAATGGACTAGAAACATTACCCTAAACTGTTTTGATGTTTTAAAGCTTGTTTTAGATGGTGTAATGTTTATGCTAATCCATTTACAATGGCAATTATTAAAATTACAAGTTTTTTTTTAAGTGTAATTTTTGATTCTTGAAAGTGTTCATATTCATGTTCTTGAACTTATGAAGATTAGATGATCATAGGAATTGTTTGTAACCTTCATGGTAGTTTAATTCATGATCATAATGTGTTTTAATGGAAAACCAAAAGTCTCACTTTTATTAAAGCCATTAAAAGAACACAAGAGTTATAAAAATGAAGAGTCTTCATTTTTATTACTCAATTAATTCATAAGTTATAAGAAATGAAAAGTTTTGGAAGTTTACAAAACTTGCCCTCAAGTTTTGGAACATGTAAAGTCTTGATTAAAACTTTAGTTCCAACCCTTAGAATTTTAAAAGTTAAAATTCAACCCTTATACTTTATAATATTATAAGTTACTAATATATATATGTATAACAACAAGTCGTCTTACCGCTAGTACGCCTCATTCATGAAGCCGGTCTATAAGGGGGGTATAAGGTTGTTGCCTATAAAATGGCAACTTAATGGGTGTCCACTCTCACCCACCGCTTCCTTGATCGGTGGAGGGTCGTTAGCCGAACGGGTAAGACAAGGACTTATAAATTCTCATTAAAAGTATGATGAATATTATAAAGTAACTAAATGCTTTTATTAAATTCCCAATCTTAGTTAATTTAGGAAAATGTGAATAAGGTGCTAATCCATGAAATTACACTTTACACTTTGTTTAAGTCGTTGGTGGAGCGTGTGTGGTTAACCGGCACACTAACTTGGACTTAACAAGGTAGGTAAATGGTGACTTAAGGTTTACCATAGCATCGGTGGAGCGTGTGTGGTTTACCGGCACATCGATTGAGTGATAAACCTTGAGGGTACCAAGTGATTTGCATGGTTACTTCACACCTCGTTTTGTGATCCTCGGTATCCCAGTCACAAAACTTGGAGGGCACACTCGAGATTGAAACATGCCTTTGAAAAGTTCATTGAATCTCAAAAGAATCTAGGAATTTCTAAGAACCAATTAAAAACCTAATATTTATATTTCGTTTTTCATGGTGGAAATTGGTGAATCGTCATTCACCTACCTTTCAAATATGTTATAGCTTGGATTACGGCATACCTCTTCTAAGTTATAATATATTGTGATTGGATCCTAGCCTTAATATTACATTTGGGTGTTTTATTAAGGACTCTCTTAATATCTAAACTAATCTTGTTCTCTTCTTTCAGATGTCTTCAAACAATGCTGCTTCTGGCTCTAATCCTAATGGCTCCTTTACCCTTATGAACTTGTGTGGGAAAGTCACTTTTGATGGATCCAACTTCAATGAATGGATCAGAAACATCAGGATGATTACCCGCTACGAGGACAAAGAATATGTCCTTGACAAGGAGCTTAAGGAGATTGATGAGACCACTGCAACTCCCCAGGAGATCGCTGACTTCGGGGCACATGAAAGGGATGCTACAAAAGTGGCATGCATCATGTTGGCCACGATGACAGCGGAACTCCAAAAGTCCTATGAGGACTTCTACCCTTTTGAAATGCACCAAGATCTGATAGAAAGATACCATCAAAGTGCACGACAAGAGAGGTATGAAATCATATGCTCTATCATAACAACCATGATGAAGGACGGAGAATCCGTCACGAGCCACATGCAGAAAATGCAAAGGTATGTGGATCGGTTGCTGAAGCTTAATGTGAACTTCCCTGAGGAGCTTGCAATAGATATCATTTTGCACTCCTTACCATCGTGCTATGATCAATTCCGCATGACATATCACATGAATAAGGAAGAGGTCACACTCAGCAAACTTAAGGGACTCCTCAAGACCGCAGAAACAGGTCTTAAGGGTAATTCGGTTGTTAACACTCCTACTCCAAACTCCGCCCCGGTTTTGGCAATCGGGAAAGGTAGAGGGAAGAAGAGGAAGAGCTCTTCGAAGGGTACCAAGGCTAGGACCCTTGATGGCTCTTCTTCAAGTGGAACCAAGAAAGGTTTCGTCACTCCTTCTTCTGACCCAAAAGAGGCTGAATGCTTCTATTGCCATGAAAAGTCACATTGGAAGCGGAACTGCCCAAAATACCAGCAAGATGTGAAGGATGGGAAAGTTAAACCCAACCATGCAGGTATTTACACTATCTTATCTAATAACTCACCCCATTCTAACTCTTGGGTCCTTGATACCGGTTGTGGTATTCATATATGTTCTGATTTGCAGGGACTAAGAAGAAGTGAGAATGTGGAGCATGGAAGAATAAACTTAATCATGGGGAATAGGAAAGCTTTACTTGTCACCAATATTGGAGTTTATACTTTATTGCTAAGTAGTGGGTTTAGTTTAGATTTGAATAAGTGTTGTTATTCGCCAGAAATGGCAAGAAACATTATTTTCTTTCATGCATTGTATAAACAAGGTTTCACCTTTTCAATTGATAATGAAGTTGGTTCGATTAATGCTTTCTTTAATAATGTTCTTTATTTTAAAGCATTACCTTGTGATGGCGTGTATGAAACTGTATCTGTGGTTGATAACTTAGGAAATAATGTATTGTGTATTGATTCTGTTAATAATAATAACTTGGATAAAGCATCATTATGACATTGTCGTCTTGGACATATAAGCAAGAAACGCATAGGCCAACTCCAAAAGGATGGAGTATTGGAGTCATTTGACCTAAAGTCAGATGATAGTTGCGAATCATGCTTACTTGGAAAAATGACAAAGTCACCCTTCACAGGTTCTTGTGAGAGGGGTGAAGGTTTGTTGGATCTTATACACACAGATGTGTGTGGGCCCTTCAAACATGCCACAAGGGATGCTAATCGTTATTATTTGACTTTTACTGATGATTACAGTAGATATGGATATGTCTACTTAATCAAGCATAAGTCAGAGACTTTTGAGAGGTTTAAAGAGTTTAAACAGGAAGTCGAGAATCAATTGGGCAGGAACATTAAGATGCTTCGATCTGATCGAGGTGGTGAGTATCTTAGTTCAGAGTTCCTCGACTATCTTAGGGAATGTGGGATTGTCTCACAATTGACACCTCCCAGGACGCCGCAGTTGAATGGTGTAGCTGAGAGGCGTAATCGAACCTTGTTGGATATGGTTCGTTCCATGATGAGTCGAGCTTCGCTACCAATCTCATTTTGGGGGTATGCCTTAGAGACTGCCGTCCATATCCTTAATCTAGTTCCCACAAAGAAAGTTGCCAAAACTCCTCATGAGATGTGGACTGGTAAAGTACCCAAACTAGACCACATTAAGATTTGGGGTTGCGAGGCTTTCGTGAGACGCGAGACTCATGATAAGCTCGAACCTCGAAGTGAGAGGTGTATTTTCATCGGCTACCCACAGAAATCCTTTGGTTACCTCTTCTACAGACCTAGAGAGAATGTGGTCTTTGTAGCTAGGAGGGATTTCTTTCGAGAGAGAGAGTTCATAAGCCAAGGAGACAGTGGGAGGCAAGTTGACCTTGAAGAAATTCAAGAGTCAAGTGGTGAAGGAACTTCAAACCCTAGCACTCAACTTGAGGAGGAAACTTCTGTTGAGCCAATTGACAAGTCTGTACCTCTGAGGCGTTCCACAAGGGTTAGGAATGCACCTGAGCATTACTATGGATTCCATATTACTGCGGAAGGTGATACACTTATCAGTGATGAGACACTGATAGGTCTGGATGAACCTAACAGTTACGCGGAAGCCATGGCAGGCCCTGAGTCAGCCAAGTGGAAAGAGGCAATGGACAGCGAGATACAGTCCATGTATGACAATCAAGTTTGGAACTTGGTTGAGAATGTACCAGGTCGTAAGACTGTAGGGTGCAAATGGATCTTCAAGAAGAAGACCGACATGGATGGTAATGTACACACTTATAAGGCACGACTGGTTGCAAAGGGTTTCTCACAAACTTCGGGAGTTGATTATGATGAGACCTTTTCTCCAGTGGCCAAGATTAAGTCTATTAGGGTTCTGTTAGCCATAGCCACATTTCATGACTATGAAATATGGCAAATGGATGTCAAAACCGCTTTCCTTAATGGAAAGTTGGCTGAGGATGTTTACATGAGTCAGCCAGAGGGTTTTGTCAACACAGAGTACCCTAATAGAGTGTGTAAGCTTGAGAAATCCATTTATGGGTTAAAGCAAGCACCTCGCAGATGGAATCTTTGCTTTAATGAGAAAGTCAAGGAATTTGGCTTTTCTAGGAGTGAAGATGAATCTTGTGTATATGTCAAGGCTAGTGGGAGTATAGTTAGCTTTTTGGTATTGTATGTGGATGACATACTACTCATAGGAAATGACATCCCAACTCTGCAGGAAGTTAAGTCCTGGCTTGGGAAGTGTTTCTCTATGAAGGACCTAGGAGAAGCTGCCTATATTCTAGGGATAAGGATCTTGAGAGACCGGAGTAAAAGACTAATTGGACTTAGTCAGAGTACTTACTTGGATAAGGTGTTGAAGAGATTCGGCATGCAGGACTCCAAGAAAGGAGAGTTACCCATCCAGAGTAACGCCAGATTGAGTAAGACACAAAGCCCTAGTACTGAGGCTGAGATAGCAGAAATGAGTCGAATACATTATGCTTCGGCTGTAGGATCGATCATGTATGCTATGACGTGTACTCGACCTGATGTAGCCTTTTCTTTGAGCATGGTTAGCAGGTATCAGGGGAACCCTGGCAAGGCACACTGGACTGCGGTAAAGAATATCCTCAAGTACCTACGGAGGACTAAGGACTGGGTCCTTACCCTCGGTGGGAGTGAAGACTTGAGAGTTGTAGGGTATAGTGATGCTAGCTTTCAGACTGATAGGGATAATTTCCGCTCTCAGTCAGGCTGGGTCTTTACCTTAAATGGAGGAGCAATTTCTTGGAAGAGCTCCAAGCAAGAGACAGTGGCTGATTCAACTTGCAAATCAGAGTATATAGCAGCTAGCAAGGCAGCAAAGGAGGCGATATGGCTGAAGAACTTCATTGGAGACCTTGGAGTTGTACCAGCTATTAAAGAGCCAATGGAAATTTTCTGTGATAGTGAAAGTGCAGTTGCCTTAGCCAAGGAACCAAGGGATCACGGGAGATCCAGACACATCGACAGAAAATACCATTTCATCAGACATCGAATAGAAGAAGGACTCCTCGTGGCAAAGAGGGTATCATCGGATGAGAATCCAGCAGATCCCCCCTCACGAAGGGACTAACTCGGGTTAAGCATCTCCAGCATGCTCGGAGCATAGGGCTGAAGGATGATATTAGATTTAGTAGTTAGATAACCTTGAAATTTGTAAAGTGTAATTGACATTAGATGATGAATAAAAGGTGTTTTATTTATGAGTAAAGTGTTGCTATCTCTTGTCGATCGTTTACTATATTTCTTTTGCATGTTTTGACTTCCAGAATAATTATGTTTGGTATATCATATTATTCGAACCTCCACAGTCGGTCATATGTCGGAAGTAGGTATGAATCAAGACTGTCATGATTGGTTGCAGAGGTCTAAGTTGTTGGACATGGCTACAACACTCATGAGTGCTCATAAGTTCTGAGCATTGGACTCAACCCACGCTCACTGGAATCACTTCATGGAATTTATCTCGAGTGATCGTGAGACGGTAATATCATATAAGTCTTCAAACCTAGAGATATGATTTGTTACTTATGAGTTGGTTATGCATTGATTGTACGTTAACGCATTGGTAACTCGATGTTATAAAACGTGCTTTTGTGTATAATTCAATGAGTGGTAGAACAAACATATGAGTCGAAGTTTATCTGTTCCTTCTTGGATTAGAAGCTGATATCTGGGCCCCTCGATGATTTTGTTTTGACCTATGTACCGGGCCCGGTCAGAACTAAGTTGATGTGTTCAATTAAGTTCTTTGTCAAACAAATCGGAAATCGGGAAACAAACTGCTGGACAATAAGTAAGACATTGTTCCATGTATTTGTCCGGCTGATATCTAGAACAGAGGATTATATGATCACTTATCTTAAATGGCGTATCGTCATCTTCTCAGTTCCGAGAGACCTTGAAAGAGCTACGATTGCCGATCGGTTCCTGAAGTATTGCAGTTATAGTTATTAGACTTATCCAAGTGGGAGACTGTTGGATAAGGTGTATAAGTCCATAACTATTTCTGGTATGTACTTGACCCGACCCGACATGGTCCATTTGGGTTGCATGGCACCATGCAATTGGATAAACTAAAATGAGAGAAATAACACGTATGGTTTATTAATATATTATAAGTTCTAATATATTAATAATATTATTTAATTAGTTTGATCAAGAATTAATTTAGAATTAATTAAGTGATCAAAAGATAACTAATTAAATATATGGGTAGATTATGTAAATCTTCCATATCTTATATAGTGGGCTAAGAGGCTCCATGGATTATCAAGTTGGGTTCCACCCATAGGATGCTCCATGGATGCTCCATGGGAGTTACAAACCCATGGGTCATGGAAATGAAGAGTCATGACACATTAGGGTTTACATGGTGTAACCCTAGATGTGTCAACACTATATAAGAAACCCATTCTCCACCAAAATAGGCTACACTAAGAAACAAGAGGGCTAGAGCCGATTTTGCAAGTGTAAGATTCTCTCAAAGTTTAATCCTTTGCATTTGGTGTTGTGTGAAGCATTTGAGGCATCACACTTGGGGTGCTAGGCTCACAAGGTTTCAAGGATCATAATCAACAACAAGGTAAGTTATTCTATCTTTCATTCAAGTTAAAAATGTTCCCCATGTATGCTAGATAGGAATATAACCTTGGAATTCAACTTTGCATGATTATTCGACAAACATAGATCCAAGGTTATTAGGGTTGCATGTACACTTAGGAAGTGTTAGAATGCTCAAAACCCATCATATAACACTTCCTAAGTATACATGCAACCCTAATAACCTTGGATCTATGTTTGTCTAATTATCATGCAAAGTTGAATTCCAAGGTTATATTCCTATCTAGCATACATGGGGAACAAATTTTAACTTGCATGAAAGATAGAATAACTTACCTTGTTGTTGCTTATGATCCTTGAAACCTTGTGAGCCTAGCACCCCAAGTGTGATGCCTCAAATGCTTCACACAACACCAAATGCTTTTGGAATGACTTTAGAGAGAATACACACTTCTAAAATCGGCCTAGCCCTCTTGTTTCATATGTGTAGCCGATTTTGGTGGAGAATGGGTTTCTTATATAGTGTTGACACATCTAGGGTTACACCATGTAAACCCTAATGTGTCATGACTCTTCATTTCCATGACCCATGGGTTTGTAACTCCCATGGAGCATCCATGGAGCATCCTATGGGTGGAACCCAACTTGATAATCCATGGAGCCTCTTAGCCCACTATATAAGATATGGAAGATTTACATAATCTACCCATATATTTAATTAGTTATCTTTTGATCACTTAATTAATTCTAAATTAATTCTTGATCAAACTAATTAAATAATATTATTAATATATTAGAACTTATAATATATTAATAAACCATAAGTGTTATTTCTCTCATTTTAGTTTATCCAATTGCATGGTGTCATGCAACCCAAATGGACCATGCCGAGTCGGGTCAAGTACATACCAGAAATAGTTATGGACTTATACACCTTATCCAACAGTCTCCCACTTGGATAAGTCTAATAACTATAACTGCAATACTTCAGGAACCGATCGGCAATCGTAGCTCTTTCAAGGTCTCTCGGAACTGAGAAGATTATGATACGCCATTTAAGATAAGTGATCATATAATCCTCTGTTCTAGATATCAGCCGGACAAATACATGGAACAATGTCTTACTTATTGTCCAACAGTTTGTTTCCCGATTTCCGATTTGTTTGACAAAGAACTTAATTGAACACATCAACTTGGTTCTGACCGGGCCCGGTACATAGGTCAAAACAAAATCATCGAGGGGCCCAAATATCAGCTTCTAATCCAAGAAGTAACAGATAAACTTCGACTCATATGTTTGTTCTACCACTCATTGAATTATACACAAAAGCACGTTTTATAACATCGAGTTACCAATGCGTTAACGTACAATCAATGCATAACCAACTCATAAGTAACAAATCATATCTCTAGGTTTGAAGACTTATATGATATTACAGTCTCACGATCACTCGAGATAAATTCCATGAAGTGATTCCAGTGAGTGTGGGTTGAGTCCAATGCTCAGAACTTATGAGCACTCATGAGTGTTGTAGCCATGTCCAACAACTTAGACCTCTGCAACCAATCATGACAGTCTTGATTCATACCTACTTCCGACATATGACCGACTGTGGAGGTTCGAATAATAATATATACCAAACATAATTATTCTGGAAGTCAAAACATGCAAAAGAAATATAGTAAACGATCGACAAGAGATAGCAACACTTTACTCATAAATAAAACACCTTTTATTCATCATCTAATGTCAATTACACTTTACAAATTTCAAGGTTATCTAACTACTAAATCTAATATCATCCTTCAGCCCTATGCTCCGAGCATGCTGGAGATGCTTAACCCGAGTCAGTCCCTTCGTGAGGGGATCTGCTGGATTCTCATCCGATGATACCCTCTTTGCCACGAGGAGTCCTTCTTCTATTCGATGTCTGATGAAATGGTATTTTCTGTCGATGTGTCTGGATCTCCCGTGATCCCTTGGTTCCTTGGCTAAGGCAACTGCACTTTCACTATCACAGAAAATTTCCATTGGCTCTTTAATAGCTGGTACACCTCCAAGGTCTCCAATGAAGTTCTTCAGCCATATCGCCTCCTTTGCTGCCTCGCTGGCTGCTATATACTCTGATTCACAAGTTGAATCAGCCACTGTCTCTTGCTTGGAACTCTTCCAAGAAATTGCTACTCCATTTAAGGTAAAGACCCAGCCTGACTGAGAGCGGAAATTATCCCTATCAGTCTGAAAGCTAGCATCACTATACCCTACAACTCTCAAGTATTCACTCCCACCGAGGGTAAGGACCCAGTCCTTAGTCCTCCGTAGGTACTTGAGGATATTCTTTACCGCAGTCCAGTGTGCCTTGCCAGGGTTCCCCTGATACCTGCTAACCATGCTCAAAGCAAAGGCTACATCAGGTCGAGTACACGTCATAGCATACATGATCGATCCTACAGCCGAAGCATAAGGTATTCGACTCATTTCTGCTATCTCAGCCTCAGTACTAGGGCTTTGTGTCTTACTCAATCTGGCATTACTCTGGATGGGTAACTCTCCTTTCTTGAGTCCTGCATGCCGAATCTCTTCAACACCTTATCCAAGTAAGTACTCTGACTAAGTCCAATTAGTCTTTTACTCCGGTCTCTCAAGATCCTTATCCCTAGAATATAGGCAACTTCTCCTAGGTCCTTCATAGAGAAACACTTCCCAAGCCAGGACTTAACTTCCTGCAGAGTTGGGATGTCATTTCCTATGAGTAGTATGTCATCCACATACAATACCAAAAAGCTAACTATACTCCCACTAGCCTTGACATATACACAAGATTCATCTTCACTCCTAGAAAAGCCAAATTCTTTGACTTTCTCATCAAAGCAAAGATTCCATCTGCGAGGTGCTTGCTTTAACCCATAAATGGATTTCTCAAGCTTACACACTCTATTAGGGTACTCTGTGTTGACAAAACCCTCTGGCTGACTCATGTAAACATCCTCAACCAACTTTCCATTAAGGAAAGCGGTTTTGACATCCATTTGCCATATTTCATAGTCATGAAATGCGGATATGGCTAACAGAACCCTAATAGACTTAATCTTGGCCACTGGAGAAAAGGTCTCATCATAATCAACTCCCGGAGTTTGTGAGAAACCCTTTGCAACCAGTCGTGCCTTATAAGTGTGTACATTACCATCCATGTCGGTCTTCTTCTTGAAGATCCATTTGTACCCTACAGTCTTACGACCTGGTACATTCTCAACCAAGTTCCAAACTTGATTGTCATGCATGGACTGTATCTCGTTGTCCATTGCCTCTTTCCACTTGGCTGACTCAGGGCCTGCCATGGCTTCCGCGTAACTGTTAGGTTCATCCAGACCTATCAGTGTCTCATCACTGATAAGTGTATCACCTTCCGCAGTAATATGGAATCCATAGTAATGCTCAGGTGCATTCCTAACCCTTGTGGAACGCCTCAGAGGTACAGACTTGTCAATTGGCTCAACAGAAGTTTCCTCCTCAAGTTGAGTGCTAGGGTTTGAAGTTCCTTCACCACTTGACTCTTGAATTTCTTCAAGGTCAACTTGCCTCCCACTGTCTCCTTGGCTTATGAACTCTCTCTCTCGAAAGAAATCCCTCCTAGCTACAAAGACCACATTCTCACTAGATCTGTAGAAGAGGTAACCAAAGGATTTCTGTGGGTAGCCGATGAAAATACACCTCTCATTTCGAGGTTCGAGCTTATCATGAGTCTCGCGTCTCACGAAAGCCTCGCAACCCCAAATCTTAATGTGGTCTAGTTTGGGTACTTTACCAGTCCACATCTCATGAGGAGTTTTAGCAACTTTCTTTGTGGGAACTAGATTAAGGATATGGGAGGCAGTCTCTAAGGCATACCCCCAAAATGAGATTGGTAGCAAAGCTCGACTCATCATGGAACGAACCATATCCAACAAGGTTCGATTATGCCTCTCAGCTACACCATTCAACTGCGGTGTCCTGGGAGGTGTCAATTGTGAGACAATCCCACATTCCCTAAGATAGTCGAGGAACTCTGAACTAAGATACTCACCACCTCGATCGGATCGAAGCATCTTAATGTTCCTGCCCAATTGATTCTCGACTTCCTGTTTAAACTCTTTAAACCTCTCAAAAGTCTCTGACTTATGCTTGATTAAGTAGACATATCCATATCTACTGTAATCATCAGTAAAAGTCAAATAATAACGATTAGCATCCCTTGTGGCATGTTTGAAGGGCCCACACACATCCGTGTGTATAAGATCCAACAAACCTTCACCCCTCTCACAAGAACCTGTGAAGGGTGACTTTGTCATTTTTCCAAGTAAGCATGATTCGCAACTATCATCTGACTTTAGGTCAAATGACTCCAATACTCCATCCTTTTGGAGTTGGCCTATGCGTTTCTTGCTTATATGTCCACGACGACAATGCCATAATGATGCTTTATCCAAGTTATTATCATTAACAGAATCAATACACAGTACATTATTTCCTAAGTTATCAACCACAGATACAGTTTCATACACACCATCACAAGGTAATGCTTTAAAATAAAGAACATTATTAAAGAAAGCATTAATCGAACCAACTTCATTATCAAATGAAAAGGTGAAACCTTGTTTATACAATGCATGAAAGGAAATAATATTTCTTGCCATTTCTGGCGAATAACAACATTTATTCAAATCTAAACTAAACCCACTACTTAGCGATAAAGTATAAACTCCAATCTTGGTGACAGGTAAAGCTTTCCTATTCCCCATGATTAAGTTTATTCTTCCATGCTCCACATTCTCACTTCTTCTTAGTCCCTGCAAATCAGAACATATATGAATACCACAACCGGTATCAAGGACCCAAGAGTTAGAATGGGGTGAGTTATTAGATAAGATAGCGTAAATACCTGCATGGTTGGGTTTAACTTTCCCATCCTTCACATCTTGCTGGTACTTTGGGCAGTTCCGCTTCCAATGTGACTTTTCATGGCAATAGAAGCATTCAACCTCTTTAGGGTCAGAAGAAGGAGTGACAAAACCTTTCTTGGTTCCACTTGAAGAAGAGCCATCAAGGGTCCTAGCCTTGGTACCCTTCGCAGAGCTCTTCCTCTTCTTCCCTCTACCTTTCCCAATTGCCAAAACCGGGGCGGAGTTTGGAGTAGGAGTGTTAACAACCGACTTACCCTTAAGACCTGTTTCTGCGGTCTTGAGGAGTCCCTGAAGTTTGCTGAGTGTGACCTCTTCCTTATTCATGTGATATGTCATGCGGAATTGATCATAGCACGATGGTAAGGAGTGCAAAATGATATCTATTGCAAGCTCCTCAGGGAAGTTCACATTAAGCTTCAGCAACCGATCCACATACCTTTGCATTTTCTGCATGTGGCTCGTGACGGATTCCCCGTCCTTCATCATGGTTGTTATGATAGAGCATATGATTTCATACCTCTCTTGTCGTGCACTTTGATGGTATCTTTCCATCAGATCTTGGTGCATTTCAAAAGGGTAGAAGTCCTCATAGGACTTTTGGAGTTCCGCTGTCATGGTGGCCAACATGATGCATGCCACTTTTGTAGCATCCCTTTCATGTGCCCCGAAGTCAGCGATCTCCTGGGGAGTTGCAGTGGTCTCATCAATCTCCTTAAGCTCCTTGTCAAGGACATATTCTTTGTCCTCGTAGCGGGTAATCATCCTGATGTTTCTGATCCATTCATTGAAGTTGGATCCATCAAAAGTGACTTTCCCACACAAGTTCATAAGGGTAAAGGAGCCATTAGGATTAGAGCCAGAAGCAGCATTGTTTGAAGACATCTGAAAGAAGAGAACAAGATTAGTTTAGATATTAAGAGAGTCCTTAATAAAACACCCAAATGTAATATTAAGGCTAGGATCCAATCACAATATATTATAACTTAGAAGAGGTATGTCGTAATCCAAGCTATAACATATTTGAAAGGTAGGTGAATGACGATTCACCAATTTCCACCATGAAAAACGAAATATAAATATTAGGTTTTTAATTGGTTCTTAGAAATTCCTAGATTCTTTTGAGATTCAATGAACTTTTCAAAGGCATGTTTCAATCTCGAGTGTGCCCTCCAAGTTTTGTGACTGGGATACCGAGGATCACAAAACGAGGTGTGAAGTAACCATGCAAATCACTTGGTACCCTCAAGGTTTATCACTCAATCGATGTGCCGGTAAACCACACACGCTCCACCGATGCTATGGTAAACCTTAAGTCACCCTTTACCTACCTTGTTAAGTCCAAGTTAGTGTGCCGGTTAACCACACACGCTCCACCAACGACTTAAACAAAGTGTAAAGTGTAATTTCATGGATTAGCACCTTATTCACATTTTCCTAAAGTAACTAAGATTGGGAATTTAATAAAAGCATTTAGTTACTTTATAATATTCATCATACTTTTAATGAGAATTTATAAGTCCTTGTCTTACCCGTTCGGCTAACGACCCTCCACCGATCAAGGAAGCGGTGGGTGAGAGTGGACACTCATTAAGTTGCCATTTTATAGGAAACAACCTTATACCCCCTTATAGACCGGCTTCGTGAATGAGGCGTACTAGCGGTAAGACGACTTGTTGTTATACATATATATATTAGTAACTTATAATATTATAAAGTATAAGGGTTGAATTTTAACTTTTAAAATTCTAAGGGTTGGAACTAAAGTTTTAATCAAGACTTTACATGTTCCAAAACTTGAGGGCAAGTTTTGTAAACTTCCAAAACTTTTCATTTCTTATAACTTATGAATTAATTGAGTAATAAAAATGAAGACTCTTCATTTTTATAACTCTTGTGTTCTTTTAATGGCTTTAATAAAAGTGAGACTTTTGGTTTTCCATAACTTGAGGACAAGTTATGGACTCCATTAAAACACATTATGATCATGAATTAAACTACCATGAAGGTTACAAACAATTCCTATGATCATCTAATCTTCATAAGTTCAAGAACATGAATATGAACACTTTCAAGAATCAAAAATTACACTTAAAAAAAACTTGTAATTTTAATAATTGCCATTGTAAATGGATTAGCATAAACATTACACCATCTAAAACAAGCTTTAAAACATCAAAACAGTTTAGGGTAATGTTTCTAGTCCATTTCCAGCAACAAATGTGCAAACTTTCATACGAGCAGAAAACAGAAAAACGATTTTTTTTCAAGCTGTTTGCACACAAAAAAAAAAAACAAACGAACCTGGCTCTGATACCACTGATGGGTTTTGAGCATTCTAACACTTCCTAAGTGTACATGCAACCCTAATAACCTTGGATCTATGTTTTGTCTAATTATCATCCAAAGTTGAATTCCAAGGTTATATTCCTATCTAGCATACATGGGGAACAAATTTTAACTTGCATGAAAGATAGAATAACTTACCTTGTTGTTGCTTATGATCCTTGAAACCTTGTGAGCCTAGCACCCCAAGTGTGATGCCTCAAATGCTTCACACAACACCAAATGCTTTTGGAATGACTTTAGAGAGAATACACACTTCTAAAATCGGCCTAGCCCTCTTGTTTCTTATGTGTAGCCGATTTTGGTGGAGAATGGGTTTCTTATATAGTATTGACACATCTAGGGTTACACCATGTAAACCCTAATGTGTCATGACTCTTCATTTCCATGACCCATGGGTTTGTAACTCCCATGGAGCATCCTATGGGTGGAACCCAACTTGATAATCCATGGAGCCTCTTAGCCTACTATATAAGATATGGAAGATTTACATAATCTACCTATATATTTAATTAGTTATCTTTTGATCACTTAATTAATTCTAAATTAATTCTTGATCAAACTAATTAAATAATATTATTAATATATTAGAACTTATAATATATTAATAAACCATAAGTGTTATTTCTCTCATTTTAGTTTATCCAATTGCATGGTGCCATGCAACCCAAATGGACCATGCCGGGTCGGGTCAAGTACATACCAGAAATAGTTATGGACTTATACACCTTATCCAACACTCTCTCCCTTGAATATTGAGCCGTCGTTGGAGAGTCAATGGAGGGTTGACCACCTGTCGGTTTAGGAGGTTCACTTTCCATTTCTTTGGCAGCTTCATCTATGATCTTTTTGAGATTATCGATTTTGTTGTTTGCTGCTTTCGCCTCTGAGTGTGTTGCTTTCTCTGGTTCATCAAATAACCAAATGTACTCTTCAAACAAGTTGGATATTGGAACCGAGACTTGTCCTGACTCAGGAAATATTTCCCCTAAGGCATCTTCGCTTCTTTGAACTTTCTTCATGTACTGATCATCAAAGGTGACATAATATGTTTCTTCAATTTGTTTGGAGCGTTTGTTCAACACTCTGTATGCCTTTGACGTTATCGAATAACCCAGAAAGATTCCCTCATCGGCTTTGACGTCAAACTTGTTTCGGTTCTCTTTAGAATTGAAAATGAAGCACCGTGAACCGAATACGTGGAAAATTTTGACGTTGGGCTTTCTATTATTCAGAATCTCATATGGAGTGATTAAGAATCTTTTGTTGAGCAAAGATCGGTTCTGAGTATAGCAAGCGGTTGCAACAGCATCAGCCCAGAAGTATAACGGAAGGAAAGAGAAGCTGAGCATGGTTCTGGCTGCTTCACATAAAGAACGGTTTCGTCTTTCAACAATCCCATTCTGTTGTGGAGTATAGGGGGCCGAAAAGTTATGAGATATCCCCTTGTCAGTCAGAAAGTCTTCAAAATCTTTATTCTTGAATTCCAGCCCATTGTCGCTTCTGATATTCCTTATTGTCTTTCGCAGCTGTACTTCCACTTGCTTGATGAACGTCTTCAGCTTAGGAGTTGCATCTGATTTCTGTTTAAGAAAGAAAACCCAGGTGAAGCGAGAAAAATCATCTACAATGACAAGAATAAACTTACTACCACCGAAGCTTTCGATAGCCGAAGGTCCACATAAGTCAATATGCAGAAGTTCAAGAGCTTCAACAATCTTTGTATTGATTCGTGTAGGATGGCTCTTTCTGCTTTGTTTGCCCATCTCACATGCGGCACACAGATGCTCCTTATCAAACTTGAGAAGAGGAAGGACTCGAACATGATCACCAAGCACCAACTTATTAATGTCTTTGAAGTTCAGGTGCGATAGCCGTCGATGCCACAACCAGCTTTCATCAGTATTTGCCTTTGATAACAGACATATAGCTGGTTTTCCTCGAATTGGGTTGAGATTTAAAGGATACATCTCTCCCTTGCGTTCAGACTTCAACAGAACCTTTTTGGATTGTTTTTCAATTATTTCTGAGCCCTCATCATCAAATGAAACCTTCAAGCCTGTCCCCACAACTAATTGTGATACACTAATGAGGTTATGCTGCAATCCTTCCACATACGCTACTTTTCGAATCGAGAAATCTCCATTTGTTATCATTCCATATCCTTTGATCGTTCCATACGAGTTATTGCCATACTTCACACATCCACCATCCTTTAGGGACCGAAACTCCCTCACCTCTTCCTTCCTTCCTGTCATGTGACGCGAACAGCCACTGTCTATATACCATTCATCATCGAACTGCTCGTCACTGATCACCTGCAAATTCAAGCAGATTTAGGAACCCAAAGTTTCTTGGGTCCTGGTGGGTCTTTTACAGAGATAGGAATTGCAGTAGAAACATCAACCAAATATGTTCGTTTTACTAGAGTGGTTTGATCTTTTCTTTTGATGGTATACACCTTCATTTTAGTTTTATCTTCTTTAACTTTTGGTGTATTAGATTTTGTGTTGTTAGATGGTTTTGGTGTTTTCTTTTGAATCCTAGGGTTAGCTGATCTTTTCTTATTATCGAACTCAGAATCAAGCTTTCCTTTGCCTTTGATATCCTTTATTGAATTTAATTTTCTTTGTGAGTTGGAAGGACCGAATCTAGACTTAGGACCGAAACTTGTCTTAGGACCGAAACTAGACTTAGGACTGAAACTAGTCTTAGGACCGAAACTAGTCTTAGGACCGAAACTAGACTTAGGACCGAAACTAGTCTTAGGACCGAAACTTGTCTTAGGACCGAAACTAGACTTTTGGTTGTTGGGACCGAAAGTAGGCTTTTGGTTGTTAGCCTTGACGTTTGGACCGAAACTTGACTTTCGGTTCGGCGTGCTAGTTTTGGGACCGAAAGTAGATGTTCGGTTCTGAGATTTGGAATTGTAAGAATTTGGACAGAAGTTTTATTTCCATTTGGCTTTTCCTTTCCTTTGTTATTTGATTCTTTCTTTGGAGATGCGTAGTTGGGATTTTGAGATTGTCAATGATGTTTTCGCTCATTCAGATTCTTCATGTATCTTTGATTTCTTAAGCGTTTTTGTTCAGCTAACTCCTTCTGCGATTTATAGATATTGAAGCTAGCCTTTGGCTTCTCCTTTTGAGTTTCGGTTGTCCTTGTTGGAACTATCGGTTCTTTCTTTGGTTCTTCAGGGATTTCTTTAGTTCCACTTGTGCTAGGTTTGTCGAAACTCGAGGGTTTGTTGATGGGTTCAGCAACGTATCGTCCTTTAACCCTCCATGAAGTTTGCTCAGATAAGCCTACGGTTTCATCCGCGTTGTCAATAGGTGCTGACCAGAAATAATCGTCACACCCTTCAGCATTGTCTTTGTCGACCAAGATTTTTAACTTCGCCGTTTGTTTTGTAGTGACCCCTGTTACTGCATAGACCTGATTTGGAACAGTTTGAACCTTTTGATAAACCATAGCTTTTTCTTTGAGTTTCTGTGGCTTTTCTTTTGACAGGCGAGCGAATTCAACCGAATTTTCAGATATGAGAGGTTTCTCATTTTCGGTTTCGCTCTTCATAAACTCAGAGCAATCAACTACGTCTTCCACTGAAATTTCGCTCATCTCACTCTCCTCATCAAATTCAGACCTATTATCTAAGTTCATTTTATTTTCCGAAATTAATTTGGCGTTTGACAAGTCAAATGATTGAACAGTTTCAGACTTAATTTTTAACCTATCATTTTCATCCAACAGATTTTTGAGCATGCATTTATGTTCCTTAGAATCAATGAAGGTTTCTATCTTGTCCAGTCCAATTTTGTAAGACATAGATGTCTCTTCAGAGGACACTATAGATTCACACTCAGCAATGACCTCATCCTCCTTAAATTCAAGGAAGGGTAAGATCATCTTGTGAATCTTCTTCCCTATTTCACAACTTAAATGCAATTGAGCAATATTAGTATATAAGCGCTTAGCAATTAAACAAAAAACATTCCTTTGTTTTAAAAACTTTAAATTGTCTCTTTGCAAATAAATACTTTCATCTCTAGCCCTATTTAATTCCGCCTCCTTTAGCTCAATCCACATCCTTCTCTCCTCACTTTTTGAAGATACCCTGCTGAGTTGGTTAGTTAGGTTAGAATTCGCTAAGCGAGTTTGCATGAGACTGCCACTTAAGTTAGAAAATTTATATTTTAATTCATTTAATTCTTCTTCATAATCTATTACTGGAACTTTAAGTGATTCAAGGATGGATTGTACCTTTTTGATCAGCCGATCACAGTCGTTGATCTTCTCGCTCACGGGCTTGGCTGCAAAGCATTTGTCCTCAGTCAGGTTCGGTTCCTCTCTTGCACTTTCGGTTGATGCCCCAGCTGTGACCATCAAACATCTTCCAGTCGAACCTACATCCTTTGCTACATAAGCCCTTCCATGAGTGGGCTTTCTCACCTCTTCATCTTCAGAATCGGTTGACCAAACTTCAACGTCACCGAACTCATCTTCGTCTGCATTCTCCTGCACAATCTAGGCATTCATAGAACTGTTAGACGCCTTCTTTTTCTTGATCTCTTCCAACTTGCGCATGTAGTACGCCTCATCGTCTTCACCATCTCTTTTCTCGGCCATTTTCCTTAGCATGCAATCTTTGGCAAAGTGGTTCTTGTCGTGACATGATCAACTTTCTTTCTATTCCATGCTTGATCATCTTACTTAGGAGATGATTGAACCGATCAAAACTTTGTATGAGTTTTTCCTCTGGTTTCTGTTCGAAAACTCCAAATTCTGACAGCAGCAAGGTTTGAATGGAGTGTTCTAGATCTTCATCGGTTGAATAAAGTTCTTTCAACCTATCCCAGATTTCTTTGGCCGTTGTGCATGAACCAACCAACCGAAAGGTGTCAGATTGCAAGGCGAATCTGATCATTCTCATGGCCTTCACTTACACACCAACTTGTCTTTCTCATCCTATGGCATCTTCTCTACATCCGCCACAAGCTTGTTATATTCCTTTTGGGACTTAACTGTTGTGTTCGTTCCTGAGTGAACAAACGGCCCAAGCGTGATAGCTTCCCAGATGAGATAGCCATTGTCTTCAGATCCAACCACGTAATCTTCAAAGTGATGCGCCCATACTTCATAGTCTTGAGTGTAAAGAATGGGAATCCTGGTAGTGGATCCAATGCTGTTTGAGATATTGATGGGATTTGTTTGCGAATCTTCGAGAGACATGGTGAGCTGCTAGAATCAGATCTGTAAACTTGAGATTAGGGTTTTATCTGAAACAGAGTTGTCGTCGTTAAGAAGAAGACGGCTTCTATTTATTCGATAAAAGCGGAAACCCTAATGAATTCTGAATACAGAAGGAATGTGTATTGATCACACAATCTCCTGCTCTGATACCAATTGTTGAAATAATGTTCAATTAGGATCGATAGATTCTAAGCAGACAAACAATTAAGAACGTAATTATGATCACAAGAATGACTCTGAATGTGTCTTATGATTAATGCTTCAACACCTCAGAAGAGCTCGATTAAGAACTTCGACTGTAGAGGTGTTTAGGGTTACAAGACAATTACAATAATAATCACCAACGTTTTTCTTTTAATGCATACATGCATGCATTATTTATAGTCTAACCCTACTAGCTAATCACGGATGGACAGGCCCAATCCGGATACAAAACATAAGCCCATGACGCAACACAATTAGACTCAACAATCTCCCTCTTTGCGTCAATGGAGCCGAAAGCTCACTTTGATTGAGCTGCAGAAGACTTCTTTACTGTTTTGAACACCTTCGGTATGATGGCCAATAGATGATGACGAAACGTTACACTTCAACTTGTATTAACAAAGAGATATCTGTTGTTCCAAAGTTTTCAATAGTTCTTTTATATATATTATTATAATGTTCGGTTAAACTTTCTAATTTTATATTATTGAATTTGTTTATATCAATGGTTTTAGTTTCGAAATCACCATTAGGGTACAAGACTTTACCAGTTTGGTGTCAGTTACGTTATTTGATAGTGACGCAAAGATACTTCTTGAAAAAACTGCGCAAGAGTTGTTTCAAAATTTCAATGAGGTTATCAATATTAACTTCATTTACATAAAACTAATTTTAACTTTTTGTCTATCTATTTTTTATAACCGTTCATTTTTAGTATGGTAATATGGAGATTTATCCATCAGTTTTGAATGTACTTTTGGATAAAAAGTTGGTGTTTAAAATTCAAATTTTGAAGAACAAAGTTGATGGTTATAAAATTTCAAAGTTCATTGCTGATAATACAATCATTGCTCAATTGAAAAAAAAATTAACCTCAAACAGGTAACATATGAATTTATTTCTACATTAATGACGCTCTTTTTGCTTATTGTTTTTTTGTTTTACAGTTCTCATCATTGGACTCTGAGATGATTACCGAGGATAAAATCAAATGTACTATCTTACCACCACCGAGTCATTTGAGATTGTTACCGCCAACAACTACTTCAGTCGAGCAGCTTATTGAGATTGTTACCACCACCGAATCATTTGAATGGTCTTTTTTGAATGGTGTTGCTGCTCCTTCTTTGAAGATCCCAAAAATAGAAAAGCTCGAATAAGTTTAAACCATTCATAATTATTTGATATTTTAGTTTGAAGACTTTTTTTATTAGTTTTTATTGTTTGCTTATGGATTTGTTTGACAAGTAATTTGTTTTGATTTTGAAGTTTATGTTTGTTTTCATTTGTTTCACAAAAATTTTCTTTTTTAATTATTATGCAAAATTTATAGACGTTTTTATGTTTTTTATGTGTTCCCCGCGTTTAACGGGGGTAATAATCTAGTTATATATTATAATTGGTTTATATATTGTGGGTCACAAGTCACAACAAAAAATAATTGATTTTATAAAGTATGATCATAAATACCATATCATCGTAATTCTTGATTTATGTTTAATAAAGAGATTTAGTAGGTTTAAACATTGAAATATATTTTTGATGATTTTCAGTATATTCGACTCTTTAACACGTTTGATTAGCTTTAATTTTGTTAAGTATTTTAATTTCCCATTTAACCATTTTAAGATGAGACTTATTAATATAACTAGATTATGACCCGCGTTAAACGCGTGAGCGTATAAAAAAACATGGAATTATAAACATATATTACATCATAGGAAGCATGACAATTAAAAGTACATTACCATAGCTATTTTAAATTCATTAACATACATTACAATAGCTATTTTAACCTCATAACAATTAAAAGAATAAATAAAAAAAACTAATAAATCATAAAGTAATATAAAATATTTAAATAGTTCATTACAAAAAACAACTATGTTCGAATGCAAATTAAAATATATATAATCACTAATATCTACTTGGCATAGTCACTCTATCAAAATCAGAACGGATTGAAAAAACTTGTTGAGAAGGATGTGCCGGAACCACATACTCAATCGTATTTTCGTTAAAGAAATATAAGGTATTGTTTCTATAATCCCACCATTCATGTGGACCTTCATTGTAGTTACTAACATCTACTTTAACCTATCGATTGTGAATGAAAACCCAAATAGCCCACAAACGATCTCCACTTACAGAGAAATATCCTAATTTTCCGTGAAACTTGATCAGTCTCGATGCATACGGTTTGAAGTCATTAATAATAGAAGGTGAAAATATGAGTATATGTTCTTCTGAATAAATATCAAATCGCAATATGGTATCATTAGATAATAAGAAGTAAACGACACCGCCACTTGTAACTGCCTCATCAGAAACAGGAAAAACAAATGATGGTAACTGGATATTTTGAAACTCCCTCCATTGCCATGTAGTAGATGAAAACAATTCTATCTTGTAGTAATCGTAGTCCACTTTTTCCTTAAGCATATCACTACAAATAAAATAACATATAAGTAAATAATAAAGTAAATTAATAACATAAAATATACTACATATAAACTCTTACGATGGCTTTGTGTATGACAATCGAATGACCTTGAAATATAACGGGTTCGAACTGATAACTACCAAAGCAAACTTTACCACAGTGTATTCAGAGGTCGGAAACGGTATCCATTTGAAATCTGTAGTCGTTGGTTTGATAACAAATAAAATCTTTGAAACGTATTCATTTGGATCATAGGATTCAACAAGAAGGAGTCCGTACAAGGATGATGCTAAAATAGTACAAGTATGTGGTAGCCAATCAATGTCAAGATTGTTGTTAGCAGAAGACGGAACAAACTGACGCTCTATATTTCTCCATGTTTTTTTTTGTTGAACGATAATTCCACAAACGACATTATTTCTACGGTTGTAGTTATGAAGAACATGGTTGTTGTATGTTAGATTTCCATAATATTTATTTGTACAACGTATAGTAGCAAATGTTTGTAATGATGTTCGTGAAATAATTTCAATAATTAGTTCAGAAGTCAATAACGATAACTGCAAAAGAAAGAAATAATAAGATAATAATATTAGAAAAACTTAAAATTTAATCTTTTACGACATACGAATTGAAATGATAATAAGTATAATGTTTGTAGTATTGACGGTAAAGAATTTTACCCGATCCATTTTTAATATTTTTTTCAATTCTTCAATGATCGTATTGTTAGACGTGATCCTTGAGATAGCATAACCTTCTGTTTTGTTCTTCAAATTGTCATGTGAAATTTGAATTTTGAACGCCATCTTTTTCTCCAATAGTATATTTAGAGCAGATGGATAAATTTTGTTATTATCATCCTAAAAAAAAGAACGTTTATAAAAATAGATATACGAAATAATAAATTTGTTTTATGTAAATGAAGTTAATATGTATAACCTCATAAAACTGATAACCAACTCTTGTGCGTTTTTTTTATAAGCTTCTTTGCGTCAGAATCATATAAAGTAAGTGACACCGAACCGGTAATATCTTCAACTATAATGGTGATTTTCAAACTGAAAGCATTGATGTAAATAGATTTGGTAATATAAATTTATATAATTTAATAGAACAATATAACAATATTTATAAAATAAGTTTCAAAACCTGGGAACAATAGAAATGACTTTGTTCATGCAGGTTGAAGTGTTAGAATAAAAAACTTCTTTATCTTGAAACTGATCATCATGGATTAAAATTTGTTTTACGACTTTCGGTTGACATCTAGTACAAGTAAAACAATACCATTCCCCTTCAGCACATACTTGCTTAATCGTACCGACAACAATTAAAGTTTTTTCCTAAAAAATGTTAATGGAAGTTTAAATTTTAGTATAAAATAATAATAATCAAGGATTAAGATATAAATAATACAAAACCAATTTCACATAATTTAGATATTGTAAATGAAAGTGATGTATATAAACCTGATGTACTTGTTGGAGATCAGCAATCCTATGGAAATCAAAATTATGAAGGAAATCTTCATTTTCAGAGTAGACGATCAATGACGAAGGGTTGCTACAATTAGCAATTGTGGTTTGAGCCATTTATCTGTTTGTGGACAAAATAATGATTGTTTGAAGTTAAGTGTTTATTAAGTATAATGCTTAAACGGGACTTTTATAATATATATATATATATATATATATATATATATATATATATATATATATATATATATATATATATATATATATCAAACTTTATCCAAGTATGGGTTTATGATTAAAGGTACAAAGCAAAAAAAATACAAATTTGTTGTTATAAAATGTGTAGTAAAAATAAATGTACAATGCATGGGCAATTTGGGAATGTTGGTATATATAATTTTATTTTGTCGTATTTTTACTATTATAAAAGAACAAAATATTTATGAATGTTTTATACTAAATTTACATAAAAAAAAAAGAAAAAAAAGGAAAAAATATATATTATGAATTATGGCATACTGGTATGAAATAGCAATGTCTTTTTACCTTTAAACCATTAATAACAACAAAGCTAAATATGCAATTTTTGGGATATCACGGTTATCAGATTTATGAATGCAAATTTGAAATTTGGAAAAAATATATTCAAACTTAACTTTTTAAAATAGCATTGGTATCAACTAACATGTCTCATTTTTTCATGTGTCCAAGTAAAAACCATGTGGATTATTAGCTAATAATTTGACATTTTATAATGTTAGATTTCTTTGCAATTTTTATAAACAAAATCCTCCCTAATTTTGTAAGTTTTTATATTTGGTTATGATCTCTATTTTGACATTTATTTAAGGAGAAAAGTTCTCTATTTTAGGTTTTTATATTTGATTATGATCTTTATTGAATTGGAGAGATAGAAACATACACGAATTGGATTGGTTACAGACAATGGCAAGTTTCTATATTCAACATTGATATCTATGACTACATTTCAATCTATTTTTGCTAAAATATAGTTAGATTTTGAAATTATGTACATCAGTTATGTATGTTGGCTTGTAGTTGAAGGGAAGTCATCAAGGAGCCTGACACCATTTTTCTATCCACTGCAACATTCTTCGAAAATGCTTATTTCCTAATAACCACATACCCATGAAACTCATAGCAAGAGAATCCTCCATGAACTCCAGTTATGAACTCTTTAGTGATGAAAACAGTATGGAAGATGATTGGATAGATCAAGGAGAAGGAGATGACTCCATGGATTGACCTTGGGAAGGGGCAATTTTGTACCAAATGAACCCTTCAATCTACCACATTGATTATTGCACAACCTTAGAAAGATTAGGATTAGGACATCTTTCTACTGATGTTTCAAGATCTCGAGCTTCTTTAATGGGATCACGTGTCACAAAGTCAGTGAAGGATTATCCACATGGAACACCTGTCTTGATATCCATGGATGTTACCAGAAAGAAGCACAACTTAAAGCTTGATGGGATCATACGAACAGTCATAACTCTTGGATGCAAAAGGTATAGGGACACAATTTAAATACTTTTCAAAGTACAGAGACATAATTTGTAATTGTTTGTTCAAACTTTGATTGAAGTAATGGTGGATCTGCTGCTGATTGTGTGTTCTCTAATTTCTCAATTGTACTAAGTGAAGAGCCAATAGAAGAGCCTGAAACAATAAACATGGGAGTAATTTATGGTCAAAGTAAGGTCAATGGAACTGAAGAAGAAGAAGATGATGATTTAGCATCTGTTGACTTAGATCACTGGTTGTATTTCCCTCCTGAAGAGAAAGTGATAGACATATCAAAGAATTTAAGACACATGGTGCATCTGGAAATAAAGATCAATGCCATATGTGATCCGATGTGTAAAGGTTTGTGTCTCAAATGCGGTCAAAATTTGAATACAAGTAGCTGTAATTGTAGTCAACAGACCAATCGTGTAATCTTGTCTATGTTGAATTGCTATTTTATATAAAAATCAAATTTAGTATTTATCATTTTTATGTTTATTCCGTTAAAAATGTTAACTCTTCTAGCATCGAGATGATTTCGAATAATATGATATGTGTTTTCAATACTATGATATGGAAGCCGGGCAACAAAGTGTAATATCTTGTATTTTCAGTTATTTGAAAAAAGTATATATTGTTTCAGTGTTGAAAAGATTTTCTTTAACAAATTTGCATATTTATTTGTTTTTATTGTTACATAAAATTGTTTGAATTGTGTAACACTCGTGTTTCTAGCCTAGGCATTAATATTAATGTGATAGTCTACGTTAACCTTTGTAACTCATTTTGAAGAAATGAAAAAGGAATTATGTGAATTGTATGTGTTTTATGTGTTTTATGCTTAATTACTAGGAGTTAATTAATTAAGAATAAAAATGAGCGTCAAAATTAAATTTTAGATAAAGCCGATATCTATTAAGAAAGTTGTAGTGGTCGTGACAAGGATTACGGATATATAAAGAATGCCGAAATCCGAGTTATAACGAAGAAGTTATGACCTGTCGAAGTTTCACGACAAAACCGGCTCGGTGCTGAATGTCGTAAAAAGTAAGTTTTCGATAAACTACTTTTTAGCCTTAGTGATCTAAACGAAACTCGTAGTGTTCGTTAAACCGAGAAGTTCGATAAAAAGAACGCCCGAATCTGACTTCGTATGAGGAAGTTATGATTTTTCGAAGTTTCAGCTTAGCAGTAGACAGCTAAAAACTCGAATTTTAGATCGAGTGATTTTTAGCCGACACGACCTAAACGAGAATCGAAGGTCTCGTAAATAGTAGCATAACGGTAAAAAGTCTGACGAAAACGGACGTCGGATGAAGAAGTTATGAATTTTTAACGGATTTCATGTCCCGGTCTGTTAAAAATAATAATATAAAAATTAAATTCAAAATTAGCCGACAAAGTCTAAACGGAAGTTGTAGAGCATAATTGTACCTACGCGTGCATATAAAGAACGTCAAAAACGGAGCTCGTATGCGAAAGTTATGGATTTTAGAAGTTTTTGCACAAAAACTGAGAAAATTCGCATAGTCACGATTTGCCACGTCACCCTCGCTTAGAACGTGCCATGTGTCCGAGATTGGTGAGTCAGGCGAGCCACGTGTCCGAGCTGCTGAGTCATCCGAGCACCTGGCCATATCCGAAGCGGTCCAATAGCGATGCGACACGTACCTTCTTGCACGACACCGAACCCTAGCAAGCTGCCACGATGCCTCTACTTCGGACCAGTAGACCTCGGTCCAATCAGGAGAGGACATCGAGGCCTTCGCATGTGCAGCCTCGTGCGAGCCATCCCCTGCGAGCTTCGGATCTGCGATGCGTGGCTTCTTCTCAGCGGTTGGATCAGGAGGCTCGCCCCTATAAATAGAAGGGTGCGAGACCTCCCGGGGGTATTTTGAAAACTTGTCACTTTTAGCCCCTAAACCCATATTTCTTTCATATTAACATCCCCCGAAGCCCCGGTATCAATTATAAGCCCCGGAATACGCCACGAAGTGCCCATGAAGCCCAGAAAATTTATCTTTTCGGTTTCGAAGCCCGGCTTTTGCAGAGCCCGATTTCTCAATAAAACTCCCGGTTTTATTAGAAACAATCGTTTTAGGAAACGAATTGCTGCCCGATTTTCATCAAAACAAGTGAGTGTGTAGTTACTTTCAATTTACACATAGATATGAAGTATTTACCTTAAAATACGTGTTATGTGTAAATATGTTAATTGTTTATTTGAGGTGACTGTTGAATTGATGTTTTATACAAGTTTTAAACTGTATATGTATTTTATCTACAAATATGTTGGGTAGAACATGGATAGACAAAATAGTCGGTGGGTGTTAAAATGATGAGAGGCCTCGGTGTCGGTGTTGTTGTTGGTGTTATTGTAGTCGTCTAGCGGAGTATAGATGACGATCACGGACCTTTCTAGACAGTCCAGTGGTACACTAGCAAGTTCGCAACTTGTAGGTGTTGATGAACTAAATGTTCATTGGTGTACTCCAATCCCCCTCATGGTTGCCTTTAGGACATGTATGGCTGAGGAGTCCCCTTAGCAGTAGTGTCCAACCCGATGATATTCCTTAGGTTAAGTCCCTTGTGTTAGGTGTTTAGGGACGTAAAGTGAGGACAACGGGAATGGGTAATCAGGGTTATTGTTGATTGGTGAACTTAATATGTTATTATTATTGTGGGTTGAAAACCCTATATGCCCACCAGGCTCCCAAGCCTGACCCACTCAGCTTTTTATGATTACAAGTAGTGGACCCCGAGCATAGTCGGAGGACGATGAGAGATTTTTGATTATAGGCCAGTAGTTGTAAATAACCGTAGTAAGGCTTATAATGTCTTGTTTATGCTTTTGATCTGTATCGGAACATGACATCCCGAGGTTTTGATATATATATATGGAAAATATATACCTTCTTAAAGAAGGGTTTTGATAAACTTTTATCATGTTTTATTTTGGGGACCTATTCCGCAACATCTTTTGAAAAGATTTCTCTGATTTTATTTTAAAAAGCATAAATTAAATCGGTCTTTTCTGGCCGAGAAATTATGGGATGTCACAAATTGGTTATGATATACCTAAGTGTATCTTATAAATAGATATCTTATACGTATTTAACTATTTAATATTTAAATGTATAAATTATCTATTTATAAGATAAAATAAATCTTCTATTAAAACATGTAGCGAATTTGGCGTTGTATAGTTGGAAACAAAAAGCAACTTTAATAGCATTTAATTATTTAATTCTTTAAACGTCTAATGTGGACATGTTTATTTACAAAATCAAAAATTAAAATAAGACAACTAATTTACATTCAGTATAAAACAACTAATATATTAAGACAACCAATTTATTTATTTATTTATTAGAGCATCCTACTTTCATTTTTTCTTATTAATCTCTTGATAGTGTAGGCAATGATTTTCAGTTGTCATTTCTAAATACTATCACGGATTTTCTCTCATAATGACATTTGCTTGTAGCTCACTAAATAATAATACTATTACGAATTCTCTTTCATATCTTTCTAGTGCTCTTTTTAGTCAGGAGGATGGGCATTTATGTCTTTTGCGCAGAAGGATGAAAGTAGTAAATAATATTACAAAAGATTGCAACTTTTTTCTGTTATATCATGTCCTTAACCTTAACAAACAGATATGAGCTCACCACTTTGTTTGGTTGTGGGCTACAATATGTATGACCTTGTCATTCCACTCAAGATCACGCCACCCATCCACTTTTCCATCATAATGGAATAACATAAATGTAAAATTTGTTGTAAGAAACTGAAAAAAAAAGTAATGTTAATTCACAAATCAAAAAACATACTAAAAATATAGAGCATTAAGGGTTACACGGGACAAAACATAACTGGAAAAGCTTTCTAGGGCTATTTTCAATGATGAGGATGAGGAGGGCATTCACGTCTTTTTTTATGTTATGTCATGGGTAACAAATAAAACAGGGCCTAGGCCTAGATGTTAATCAATGGTTGTACCTTTTGAACAACAATATTAACATTACGCTTTTGTTTGAGACCCACTGGAATTGCCAGCAAACTATGTGTACTTGAAACATCACCCTTCAATACACAACAATTGGAAGACCATGCAAATTATTGTTATTGAAAGTTTGAAACTAAAACTTTTAAAGTTGGGGGTAAATTCAAGAAATAGCAATGTACTTTCCTTATTTGTTTATTATAGCATCCTACTTTCATTTCTTTCCATTACAACAATGCACATTAAATTGGGTAGATTTTTAAATGTAGAATGTTGTACTATCCTACAATAAACAAATCAATTAAACTGCATTGCTAATTCTTGCATTTAACCCTTAAGGTTCGTGTGTAACCTTTAATTTTGAGCTACTTGTAGACCATAAAGGCTTTAATTCCAAGTCAAATTTAGCTTCAATAATACCACGAGGTAAACCCTTCAAATTTGTGGAAGCTAACGCATATTCCTAGAAAATAGCACGAAAATCACATTAACTTTATAAAAAAGGAACCTAAAGTAAGATTTTATCCCATTGACAAACTCACAAACACAGTACAGAGAGTCAGAGACTAAAGGAGAGAAGTAAGATTCCCTTGACTTCAAAAATCTACCTTTGATGAGTAGAGTGGATCCAATCTTGACTCCATCTGATGAGACAAATAACAAAAAGATTCATATTAGTCAAGCCATGGGCTTTGACAATTCCAAAACATTTTAAAAACTGAATAAAGTACATCTCTATTTCTTGCAGTTTGCCTGAATAAAGTACATTGCCTGTAACTTCAATCTTTCAAGATTTATGATCTTTACCCATTCTAATTGTCTTCAATAATCCAATCAAATGCAATGTTTACCTCGGTTTCCAGATACTGATAATTTGTGGTTCTATATACAATATACAACATTATGATACAAGCAGCTCCCATAAACGGTTTCATCCTGATGCCATAACATCCCTACATGTATAGAACCTACATTATTAAAATCCCTTTAAAAATTCTCAAGAATGTAAACTAACAGAAATTTTGTCTCAGAGTCAAACTCACCAAATCACAATGGAGTTTTCTTTTCCTAAAAAGGTTCCTCCATGATTTAGCTTCCCTCATCAACAGCTCTTGTTTATATATATTTTTTCATACCAAAATGCAGCTCTTAGAATGAAAGGTCTATCAATAACTCACGTGAACTGAAACAAACAAACAATGATCATAGATAAATGGTTATAAGATAGCTCTAAGTGTAAATATAAAGTCCAATAGATTAGACTTCCATGTTAGGCCAACAGCATACTCCAAGGGGTATTTTGGTCACATTGTGCATGGTATTCTTTTCATTGAGCTTATCTGCTTCATGTCGCTGTTCCGGATGCTCATACAGGGGCATTTTCATCAGAATTTTAATAGAATTCTTTTATATTCTATTGCATTTTCTGGTTATATTCTTGGTCTTTGGAAATTAAAGATCACTGCTTATTCCCTTTGATTTGCTTCTCTACAATGTCGGATTTACTATTTTAAGAAACAGTGGCTGTTTGGTCTTTTTATTAGCAGGAGGAATTTTAGATTATGGTCTGGGTTTTGGATGTGGAACTTTAAGTTGTTGTAAATGGTTTCATTTTACACATTCAACTAATCAACAGTTCATGTATATAAAAATCAAATTGTTATGTAAAATATTAATCAGTTTATTTTTTTTACTAATATCTAATACACTTGCAGTTTTCTAGAATTCTTGAAAGATCTTGAAGGAAAAATTGAAGAGATTCAATGTCCCTTGAAGAGATTCGCCAAACCCTCCTCTCAAAAAAGGCTGCATTCTAAATCTCACTTCTGATGGAAAAAACCTTAAAATCTCTGAAAAACACATAAGAAAATTTCTCAGTTTTCTTCCAAGTAGTTCCTCAGTTACATCATCAACTTCAAATTCACAACTTCCATTAAACAATGAAGCAATTATAATCCCTACTCAGATTAGTTTATCGTTTATGTCTCTTAAGCCATATTAATTTCATAATTATTATCATTAATATATTAGTTTTTGCCATTTTTTGTTGTTAACTTGTGATTAATTACAGGTGAATTCTGTTGGAAAAGCAGCTAATATTTATGAAAATGGTTATCAACTTAATGGGAGTGGCCATGTGATATCTAAATACATAAGTAATACATGCCCCTTGTGATTGATACTGATAATAATAGGACAACAACCCTTAAAAACCTAAGTTGTGCACCAAAGCAAGATATATAAGAGGATCAATAAGTAACTAAATAAAAAAAAATTGATTAGCAGTGGATCTTATCTAACCTTGCTGGTGGCCAGAAAAAGCTGAAGCAACCGATATGGATCCGTTTTTAGTTTCAACAACTGTTTGATAGCAAAGAGAAGAAAAAACGTTAGTATGAGCATCCATGGAATGGAGTATAGGAATACGATATGATCATGGGAAAAAAAGATATGTATGGATGAAAGAATTGAGATAGATCTCAGAAACATATGAATAAATTCTAAAACGCCCAACTATCATGATCTGGTGTTTAAGATCAATCACACGCATTAAACTTCCTACATAAGGAGATCAAATTGATGAAGAAGAAAATTTAATTGAATACGGACGTTCTATTCACCTTCAAAACCGAACAAAAATTCACAATTACTCAAACGAATATGCAAAAAACACTTTTCAAGATGACAATCGCCGGTCTATTTTAAGTCGACGGTTGAAAACGAAAGATGGAAGTGAAAGCCCTAAAATCAGAAAGAGAAAGCCATGAAATCTACATGTTGATTGAATATTGTGGGGTATTCTGTCATTTTCTTGTAGGCGGTGGAGAGGAAAGCAACAGTGAGATTAGAAGAGGTATACAAAGGTGGTGGAGATCAGAAGATGTGTCATCTTGGCCGATTGAAGTAGAAGCGAATGGTTTACATGTTTCTTAACGTTAGATAGGAAGAAGAGACAGAGAGAGAGAGAGAGAGAGAGAGAGAGAGAGAAAGAGAGAAAATGACGAACGGAAGGCAACATTACGCAACGGGTTTTTAGGTCAACGGGTTTTTTTAGGTGTAAGGATGATGTCAGCAAATGATCTAAGGGTGTAGAATATATGATTGAAATGCAATGAATGGCTCTGATTTCTTAATGGAGAATTTAAGGTTCTCTTTTAATAATATTTAGAGATTATATGAATAATATATTAAAAGAGAAATCATATAGTTTAATTAATATTAGACAAGAATTAATTAAGAAATTAATTTTGTGGCTAAAAGAGATTAATTAAACTTGTGGGACTGATATTGTATTTATAAGATAGTTGCATAAATGGGCTAATGGACTCCATAGAAGTTGGAGTAGACGAAATCTATGGGGAAACCCATTAGAATTCGTCCAAGGCTTCTAAGGAGGGAGTCCATGGGCTGCTTGGAGCCTAAGCAGTCAAATTAGGGTTTCCTTGTTTGATAACCCTAATAGCCTCACTATATAATGACCCCTTGGGCACCCAAAAACGTGGCTAAGTGTTACTTAGGGTTTCTTGGACGTTTTTTTGGTGCCTCCTTCTTCTCTCCCAAGTCATCCTCTTGCTCTTGGTGTTTGTGAGCCATTAGAGGAGTGACACTTGTGACTCTAAGCTTTCAGAAGCAAATTACAAGGAGAAATTTAGATTGTTATTGCTACATAACAATCAAGGTAATATTTAAACCCTATTATTATGTTAATATCGATTATCACATGCTAGATCTAGGGTTTTAAAGTCTTGGATGAATGCATGTACAATAGAGAAACCTAGATCCAAGCATTAGGGTTTGCATGAGCACATAGGATGTTCGTATGGCTAAAAACCATCAGATAGATCAAAGTGATTCGTTTGATTAAGCAAAAGTATATACAATCTTAAAGAAACTCGACATACAGAACTCAAAAAGGAGTTTGTGCTTAATATGGCATGACATTGAGCGATGCTAATGTCCTAGTTCTACTATTGATCTAGAAGTTGTGAGTTCTGTTCCACATGCTTCCGCTATGGAATCGATCATATATGCCATGACATGTACTAGATCTGATGACTTGTATGCCTTGATCATGACAGGTTGGATTAGATCAATTTGGCAAGAATCAGCGAATCAAGATCAATAAAATTCTGAAGTGTCCTAGGAGGACAAAGGAAATGATCTTGATAGTATGGAAGAGATCATTGTAAAAGTTACATTGATGCTCAGTTCCACACTGATAAAGACGATTCCGTTAGCAATTGGATTTTGTGCTTTTACATAATGGTGATGTATTAGCATGGAAGAGTACCAAGTAATACACCATAGTAGATTTGACAAACTTAGAGTATATTACATTTGGTGAAATTGCAAATAAGACAATGTTGCTGAAAGAGATTCATTAGTGATATCTTTGTTGAAATTTAATCATTGATGGTCCTTTTGGCGGCTTTTATGACTATAAGGGTGAACTTACCTCGTGTATGGATCCCAAGTCACACAAGCTCATAAGACACATACTCGGTAAGTATCATCACATTTGATAGTGAGTTAATGTAAAGACATCATGGTCAATGAGTCATATCGAAAGATAATCTTGTCGATCCATTCCATAAGCCAATGTCACTGACCAAGTTTGACAGTCAGACAAAGTCGAGAGGCATTATATTTGTAAATGAATTGGCTTAAGTGCTCTTAGTTTAGTTTGTTTTAAACTTAAGAACTTAAGCAACATAAGTGTTAATTCTATTTGGAGATTATTAAGTGGAGATCTTAATATATGATAAAGTTCAGTCATTTCGATTAGCTTATCACCGTGTTCTCCTCTTGCATGTTTGGAACCCACTTCCCGAGTATTAATTTACTCAAAACGTCCACAATCGGTCATACTCTTGGAAGTAAGTAGTGATTCAAGACTGTCATGAGCATTAGTGGATTATCCATAGTGATTGGACATATCATAGAGATTGCACTAACACTCATGCGTACTTAATAGAGATTTATTTATTAGACCAAACCGCGCTTAAAGATTACTTCATGGATCTAGTCACGAGTAATTCTAAGACGATAATATCTTCTATTCTTCAAACCTAGACACATATGGGGTTTTGATCTATGATTCTGTTATACATTGGTCTACTCCAACACTATCTATAACTGGTAGTTATAAAGGGTATGTCCATGTATGACATGATGAAATAGACAAAAACTATGTCGTCGAAGTTTATTTGTTCCTTCTGCCTTAACAGGAGAAGCGATATCTATGGGTCCCTCAATGATTTGGTGATGACATCTAAAGTGTTTGGCCGAGCCCTGACTGGAATTGATGTGTTCAATTTAGTAGTCAGATGCAGTCGTCACAAATCTATATCGGGAAACATAATCTTGAATTATGAGATTGGCCATTATCCATGTCTCGAGTTCATACAAATATCATAGAACGAAGGGATAGTTGATCACTTATCTACGGGTTGAATCTTGATTAGATCAAGAGTTCGGTAGTTGCATTGGATGGCTAACTCTCTATTGATTATTGGAGAAATATTGGTCCTCGTATAGTTGATGACTTGTCTAAGTGGGAGACTGTTGGAAAGTTTGTCCAAGGTCATTAACTATTGGTGATATTTCTAATAATAATAGGGTCCTTTTGGGTTGCCCTGAAGACCCAAATTGAGTAGAATCAATAAAGGAGAAATTGGTTTATTAATTATTATGGTTAATAATTAATTAGAAACTAATTAGAAATATATTTTAGGAATTAATTAACAGTTTAATTAATCAAAGGGTTGAATATTCAATTAATCAATAGTTGGTTGATCAGGAATATTCCATAACCCTAAGAAGAAGAGTGATGAACGAAAATTCTCTTAGGATAAAGGGAAATTCGTTCTTAGGGTTATCCATCTCACATGGGCTTGAGGATAGAACGCTGGAAGGCATCCAAGGCTATAAATAAGGCCTTAGGGATTCATTCTTCCTTGCTCATTCTTGGCTTGAAGTTTCGCCTCTTCAACCTCCTCCCATAGGAACGATTTCAAACACTCTTAGGGTTTGTAAAATTAACCCTTCTCCTAGTTATTTTTATTCCACTCTTTGGTGTCATTGGGTGTGATACCATTAGAGGGATTCTGGTTTGGGTCCTCTCATCCAAGCAACTTCATGGAGGATCAAGATCTCAAACATGGAGATCAAGGGCTACATAAGAGGTATGTTTTCTTCTTTGTTCTTATATTTTTCATAGGGTAGATGTAATTAGCATGAAACCATAGATCCAGAGGTTGCATGTACACTTAGGTATATCGTTGTTTCGATTTTTTCCGCTAACTATTTTAGAGTGTATTTGATGCGTAAAAAACCTAACAAAAAGTTGGTCCCCATGTATATTGGTCCATTCAGGGTTGTTGCATGGGTGGCAGGGTTGCGTACCGCTTGGAGTTACCCGACGAGCTCAGTCAGATTCATAGCACGTTCCACGTCTCTCAGCTGCTGAACGAGGAAGTAGGCTTGGTGAAAGTGCAATGGCAGCACCAGAAGGGTTCATAGTAGACATGGAAACCCAAGAAAGAGATGAGAGAGCATTACCCAGAATTGTTTGTAGCGGAGGACTTCGAGGAGGAAGTTTGATACAAGTGTGGGAGAGTTGTAACACTCGTATCATGTATGAGCTAATCAATATAATTTAAACTCTTCATTTTGGTGGCCACAGCGTGGTGAAGCCTCACCACAGCATAGCAGTATTTTAAGGATCGCGAGATTTAAGGACTCGCCACGACGTGGCCATAGGTGTCACGGCGTGGTAGCTAATTTTAATGAAACCCTAGTTTTCAGGCTTTGCACCCTATATAAAGGAATGATGGGGCAAGGGTTTGCTCATCCGCAACCTCCATCAGCCTCCTAAAGCTCTGAAGAAACCCTAACCTATTTCCTCCATTGTTGAAGCTCTCTTTGGTGTTCTTGGAAGTTCTTGAAGGAAGAAGGAGAAGAAAGTGAGCTTTTATTCAACAAACAAGTCTTCATACTTCACCCTAGCACTCTTCTGGACCCTTGTAAGTGTCTAAGATTCGATCTTTATCATGTTAGGTTGCTAGAACTTGAATTTTACCCCATAAACTCCTTGTCCATGTTAGTTGGAATAGTGGGATCTCATAAAGCTTGCAACTTTATGAATCTCAGGTGCATTTGGTGTGGTTGTTGGTTTGGATCTGAAGTATAGTTGGTTTTTTGTGCCATGCATAAGTTTGAAGCCTCTTTATCACTCTTAATGACCTAAAATGGAGGAGACTTGCATTGTACATGCATGTCCATAAAGAAACCGAATTTATGACTCTTAGGGTAAAGGAAAACCCTTCTGGAAAGTTTGGGTTTGTGTCTTTTGTGATTAAGGACTTAATGGTTAAGTTGTACTTCTTGTTGACCTTTAGAACCTAGGGTTAGAGATCTTGTCTTAGTAGAGTGTCTTAATAGATAAAGTTGAAAACTTTATCCATCAAGACGTTGGGAAGGTGTAGATATGGGCTTTTGGGGCCTTGAAAATGAGTTAAATGCAGCTTAACTCGAATAAGCCATTCAGACTGGTCCCCATGGCGTGGCACTAGGACGCCATGGTGTGGCGACCAGAGACCAGTCGACTATCTTGTCAATTTGTGCCCACGACGTGGGCAAGAAGGCCACAACGTGGAAGGGGTGTTGATGACATTAACTTTGTCTTTAATCGTTGACCCTTTGACCTAAGTTGAGTTTTGGCCAACTCTTAGTTTTTGGGAAGTGGATTAAGGGTGTACCTTGTATGATTGTCTAGGTGGTGTATAGCTCCCGTGTTTTAGCAGTGAGAGCAGTAGCAGCTGAGTATTGACTGAGTGGTGAGTCTCTTCACTGTACTTGTGGGTCGAAGGCACCAATATCGTCCCATTTAATTATGTTTGTAGGATGATAGTTGTATTTATAACACTTGCTGATATGCATGTATGTACTTGTTGTCTTTGTGACCCTTGCTGATATGACTATATGTTTAGTTGTAGGGGTGAAATAGACTCGTACCGGTTGAAATATACCGAAGGAGTTCAAATAGTCCCAGGGGGTGAAATAGACTCATACCGGTTGAAAGATACCGAAGGAGTTGAAATAGACTCAGGGGGGTGAAATATACCCGTACCGGGTGAAAGATGTCGAAGGAGTTGAAATAGACTCACTAACCTTTGTGCTTACATTTTTATGTTTATGGTTTCAGGTACTTCTGGTTTGAAATGGAAGGCCCTGACATGATCGCACATCATCCATCAATGTTTTGCACTTTATGATATGATTTATACGCTGATAACTATTTTATACATTATCACATTTTGATGGGTTTGGAATGAATGAATGATGGTTTTGATAGATTTAAATGAAAAAAATTTATATTGTATTTTTGGGACGTTATATATATACATATATATATATATATATATATATATATATATATATATATATATGTATATATATATATATAGGCTTAAGTTATTTTGTTTTTACTAACTATTGTGTGCCAGAATGCACAAATCTGGACCACCGGATGGAATATAATCAAAGGTCATGATCTGAGGGTCTATGATATCACAATAGGGTAACATGTACCATATAATCACACAAATTCCAGCATAAGGGCATTTTAGTCAATTAACCTATAATAAAAAAGGTCACACAAATTCCATATAATCACACAAATTCTAGCATAAGGGCATTTTATATAAATGCATTCTGTCAGAATGTCAAACATTAATTAGTAAAGATATTTTAGATTTTATTCTTGCGAAATATATTTCCAATGCATATATTTTTGATAATTAACCTGATTTAATAATTCAACATATATTCTTCATATACATCTGAACTTGAATACAAAATCATACATATTCTTACAAACTAATAGTCTTATACAATTTAATATAGTTATACATATTCCAACATAATATCATCAACAATGAATAAAATTATTAAGAAATAACATTCTTAAATATACAATTATTGAGCAAATACACTTGATCTTCATCAATGGTCCAAATAATCCACTTGATTCAAACTATGACGAAAATGTGACGTATTTTTATAAGAATGTAATTATTCGCAAAATATACTTGTTGTTGAACTCGATTCCAAATCTTTCTTTTGTATGATCAATATTGAATTCTTTCTTCAAGCTATTCTGAAAAAATAACATGCATTACTCGTTAGTATTACCAGTAAGCCATTCTGAAAGAATAACAAGCCATTCTCAAAGACATTCTAACAGAATGTATTTATATAAATAAATTCTGACAGAATACAAGCATTACTTATTTAATAGAAACTATATAATTTAGAATGATAGCATATTCTAGCAGAATGTATTTCATTTTTCCTATCTTCCAATGTTTTTTACTTTTCCTTTCTTGACAAATAAGGAGATTGAAATCGAATTCTGTCAGAATAATAGACATTCTAAGAGTTTTGACAAAATATACACCACATGACTAGATTCTCTTTTAGGCATTTCCACAAACACCTTTCGTGCAACATATATAGATAATAGAGAATCAAAGCTCAAAGTATAAAAAAAACAAAGATCCAGCAAGTGAAACGGATTTAAAAAGCAAAAGCAAAATTCTTTTTTAGGCATTTCCACAAACACCTATTGTGCAACTTATGAATATAAATATTACTTAAATTTGTTGTTTAGCAATAAGCTTTTAACACCAAACCCACTTGATTATTTATACACACAGATTATAAAATTAAGATAACTAAGCAAAAACAACAAACAAATAAAAAAGAAGAAGTAAATAGCGATTTGGATAGTGTAAACATAAAATCAGTTTGCAGCTTAATGAAAACATTCAGTGGTTGATTTTTGAAATTCATGGCTTATTAAAAAAATCAGATGTACAAATTTATAGTTCCAGATACTCACCTGTGCATTATATTGCAGCCAATCTTTCGTCCCCGAGCTTTCCTGGGTTTTGAAGAAAGGTGAAAGCTTCAACACATCTTGATTATGTTCTTCTTGTTGGTTGTATTGATGAATTGGTTACAATAAACCTAGATCAATTTCTCAAAATCATCATATAAACAGCAAAAGAAAGTCAAAGAAGTAATGAAATCACCATGTTTTTAAGACTTTCTTCAAGCTATTTGTCACAGGTGGAGAAGAGGACGATGATTGAAGGTCCATCCGATGAAACCCAATTCGTCAATCTACCAGTGAAATATTCAATCATTGGAGACAAGAAATAATTGAGGAGCATTTTTTTTTACCTAGGTCAATAATGGGATGGCTGGCGGGAGTGGAGAGTTTTGGGCTTCTCTTGATCAACAATTTGGCTAGGGTTATTAAGATGCAAAGGTACGATTACATAAAGAGACGGAGAAGAGATAATAAGGGGAGAAAATAGATGTCGTTGTTTATAAAAGAGAGATTAGGTATTTATTTTGTTTCCTTAATTGCAGAGATTTTATTAAATGACCCCATTAATTGCAAGGTGCAAAAAACCAGAAATACCCTTTTTGAATTAATTAATTATTTAATTATTTGCTAATTTCTGATTGGTGCATTTAGGAATACAATAGTTGCTAGAAACATTTGAACATATATATATATATATATATATATATATATATATATATATATATATATATATATATTTATGATGATGATAAGTACCGGAGGAGGGGACGCAGATATGCCTCTTAAATAAAGCTTTGTTTCACAATACTAGAACATCTTGGCATCCTTTTTCATAATCAGCAACAAAAGGTCACTTCCAGGTCTCATAACTTTATCTAAAAATCAATCGTGTTTTCGGATAAGAAAAGCAAAAGATTTTCAAGAACGTGCATAGATCTTCCACTTGATACTTACCACGTTGTGGGCCATTTGTTTGAATGTAGGCATCGATTCATCGTAAGATGAGTAATCTTACTGTTGATTCTTTTCAAGTTTGGTGGGATGTCCTCATGTCGAATGTTGCTTTATATATTTTCGTCTAGATTTCTTAGAGTTGGATCAGTCTATCTCCTAGACCTATTAGTCTTATCCTAACTTTCACAATCAATAATGTTTAATTTTTTCATCCTCTAGAGAGATATAAGGCCATGAGGTATGGTTACGCGTTTAAGGGCTGCCACATCATCCCAATAACTACTTCACTACATGTTTACTAAGAATGGGGGTGGTGTTCACTAGTGAATAACTAGTGAACAAAGACAGAGAGAAAGAGAAAAGCAAGAGAGATAGAGAGAAGTCTGGGTAAATGAAATTCTATTGGTTGTAACCACTCGTGAACCATGTCACTCCGCGTCACAACCACTCGTGAACCATGTCACTCCGCGTCACATTCACCAGGGAGGGGGGCGGTGTTCACACGTAAATACCCCCCTCCACGTCACCCTTTACGCGTCAAAAAAGCTTCCATACCCGGTGGCCTAAGAACCTCTGTTAATTCACTAAATTGTGACGTCCACTTTCAACTACATTATATGATCATTAATTCATAAAACTACTAGAAAACGGACTTAGAAAATACATATCACCAACAAAAAAAGATTTTATTGGAAAAAAGTTCGTACCACTTGGAAAAAAACATTTTGTTGGAAGTACCCACACATTTCCTACACATGGTATTTTCTTAATTTTGTAAACATTTCTGACGACGACAACAACAGCAGCAGCAGCAGCAGCAACAGCAACAACAGCAGCAACAACAACAACAACAACAACAACAACAACAACAACAACAACAACAACAACAATAATAATAATAATAATAATAATAATAATAATAATAATAATAATAATAATCGAATAATTGTTACGTATATTAAGTATTGTGGATGTTATGGATGCCAAACATACTCTTAGCTTTCATATTTATATAAACTTGCATGATATGAATGCAATGCATGCAGTCGTGTATGTAGTTTTCCAATAATAATAATAATAATAATAATAATAATGTATGTAGTTTTCCAATAATAATAATAATAATAATAATAATAATAATAATAAACAACTTTCATGGTATGAATGGAATGCATGAGGTCATGCATGCATTTTTCCTTTCACAAAAACTAGGCAATTTGCTTGACAATATAAATGCATGACGTAACTAAAAGTAACGGTTGGGGATATGCATATAGCGTATGTTATTTGACAATAATTTATAAGTTTAACATATATCACAAGATAGTTGGCAAAGATTTAATAAATGCTTAACTTATTTGTATTTAAATATATAGTCAACTATGCTTTCTATTGATGGGCTAAGCCCATTAGTCATATAGCTCAGTTAGTCCAATACAGGCATACAGCTGAACATTTCTATTAAACTCGTAGAGGTTCTCAAACAACATTTTTAATCCGATCTCAACCAGTTTGGAAATTGGTCCGGTTTTTTTTCAACGAAAACAAACCAGTTTTGGTCGACACCAGATCCAGTAGAAACCCATTTTTGGCCAAGAAAAAGCACAAAGATATCTAAAACGGTTTGTAACAGGTCAGGAACCGGTTTTTGCAAAGATTGTTTGGAAAATCCCACAATTTTGCTGATTTGTGCTTAATCTGATTTTGGTATTGGAATTTAATGATTCACATTGTTGATCAGAATTGGATCAATGAGAAAACGCATCACCTTGCTATGACATAAGTTATTTTTCCGGCTATGTGAGAGTGAAAGCATGATAATGTTCACTTTTATTAGAACGACACACCACTCAAGGTTGAAGTATGTGTGATTGGACATAACATCTTGATTTTGGGCAAAAAAGTTTTGGATTTTTGGGAAAAATAGTAATTTATGAGAAAAAATTATTTTGATAAATTTAAAATAACTATAAAATAATAAAAATAATAATTTGAATGATAAAACCTTGAATAAAAAGATTTATATGATTATTTGAAAGTCTAGATGGGTAAAATGGGATTTATTGCTAAAATATGGAAATTAACTAGGGTTTGACTTTTGACCATCATAGGTAGCTTACGTGGACTAAATTGTAAGGCATTTAACATTTGTGAGTTATTAAAGCTAAATAGGAGGCTGGAGAAGGAATTGGTGAGTCTTGGTGACCTTTGGACTAGAATTTTCCTAGGGAGGGGTCTAAATTGCAAAATATCCAAAGATATGAATGAACATTTAAAAGCCCTTTTCTCCCCTTTTTCAAGTTACTCACGTTTCAGCCACTCTCCTTCTTCCCCGTGCCTATTTTCTTCTACAACTCCATGGAAGTTGATGCTTGAAGTCCAATTGTTGATGTCTTGAACAAATCTCTTCATCTTCTTGCTTAGAAAGTAGTTCTCTTCCCCTTTTCTCTATAAATTTCATTTTACGGTGTTGAGATTTTGAAAATATGAATTCTTTTTTCATTTTATGATAATCATATGAATTTTAGATGGTGATTCCATCCCTAGATCTAACTCCAAACTCCAACTAAAAAATAGTTGTAAGATTTGAGAGTTTGGGTGTTGTTTGATGGGTTTTCAAGCCCTAGATCTTCAAATTTGAATCTAATGTTGTCAGTATTGATATGTGTAACATCTTGTTTTAGAGCAATATCAATAATAACCTTTTGATTTGTTTAAATTAAAATTTGATGGAGAATTTGGCATTAAAATGATACTTTTGTAGAAAGGCGTCGGTAGTGTCAACTTAGAGAAACTTGTGTTTGACTCGAGAGTTTGCCCAAATAAGCATCCTGGACTAGGTTTGCTTAAGTTATGATGGGGAAGACCAATTGTAGACTAAAGATAAATTGTTATAAGTTTTGGCCTAAGTTAGGGACCATAATTGAAAGGAATTTAGTGTGAGGGACCAAAGTTGACAATCTGGCCAAAATTATGGTACGCGTCCCGTCTTTGACGCATAACTGATTTATAGTTAGCGTTTTCACCATCTTTTCTCATTATCTGTCCCTTTCTTATCCATTTGATTTCCAAAGATTTTTTACCACTTAAACTCGATTTTTCCTCCCTAATTCTATGGTGTTTGAAGCTTGAAGTTGTTGATAGAAGCCTTGGTAAAATGTTCTCAACATTTATCTTGGAAGGTATTTTTCTTTCTCTTTTCCCTAAATTCGAATCAAGGCTTTGTGAACTTGCAAATCGGAAATTCATACTCGATTGGTGATGTTTTTATGAGTTTAATGTTATGGTTTCACTGCTTGATTTATCTCTAAGCTCCTATCAACAAATGGTTGAGTTTTTTGAGTTTGAAAGTCGATTCATGAGTTTTCAAACCCTAAATCCTCAAATCCTATTTTCATTATTCTTGTGTTGATGTAAGCTTAATCTTGTGATTAGAACATGTATTTAACTTTAAATGTATGATCTATTTGTCAATTTGTGGCTTATGGTGAGATTACTTGGTGATTGGTTCATACCTAGCTTTCATGGTGATGATTTGGGTATTTTTAATTGTAGGGTTCATTGATTCAAATTGTTAATACCAAGCAATGATATAAGCTTGAGTTTATGTTTTGGTTAGGTATTTCCATTCAAATCTATGATCCATTTGACAATCCTTGTCGCATGGTGAGATTATAATGGTGCAAAACCTTACTTGAAATTAGGAATTCTCAATCTACTTGATTATGCAACTATGTCAAAGATTTAGTTCATGTATTGATCTTAATTTCATGTCTATATGGTATTTTATCATCCTTGATGATTTGTATGGAAAATGAACCATTAGGGATCCTTTATAATGTTCTTTTGAAGTTTTATAACTCCACATGGTTTTCATTTGGGTCATTAGATTTGTTTTGAAGTTGTATTGAAAGTTGGACGGATGAATGAGAAATAAAATCCGTATTTATGCACACAACATACAGAACGTGGTGCGTCATTATCTTCGACGTGGTGCATGGGACCGCTGCCCCTTGTTGTGCTTTGTGTGTTGGCCTGTTCCCTGAGTCGGATTCCTTCCTCTAGTCTCCTTTGGCTTCCTTAATTCGCATTAGAATATTTTTGGAGTATTTTGAGATTAGATTGAGGACTTGACCCATAAAAGGGTATTTTTAGTCTTTTTGAAACCTTTCGTTGGTACTCGGTGATTGACTTAAGAAGTTTGAAGTTGAAGAGGTATATTTCAAGTGTAGAAGATATTTGGTGCTTCTAGATTATCTAGAATTGAGGTGAACACTCTTACCTTGGAATATTGTCCCCACTCTATGAGTATGTTATATGTGTTTTCTTATTAATTGAAGTTAAGTATGTATATAAATATGGTTTTTGACTCTATGTAGTAATTACGTGTTTTCCTTTACTTGGTACTATCTATCTATATATCTATCTATATCTATATATCTTATAAAACTAGCATTTTTTCTTGAACCTCATGCATTTGAAACTCCCAATACTATATAAAAACATTTTTGCTCAAACCACATTCATTTGAAACCCCATCTTTTAACTAATACAATTCAAAAGTCTTCTTAATAATGAGTTAACACTCAAAGGTTGTATAACTTATATTATGATTAATAAGCACTTAATGAAACGTTTACTATAAAAGGATCAATCTTTTGGGTACACATGCATATAAATCACATACAAACTTCATAAAGAAAACAAGTTTAAAGGTTTTTGTGTTGGTTTGAGGTCTTATGACCACTTTTCGAGATAGATTATTATGTTATAACTTTTAATTTGTGAGTTTGTTATATACTAATTATTTATATATGTTTCTTGGTTTTGGATTCTTTTAATACAATTGTTGTATGTTGTGCTTTAATCGTTAATATATATATATATATTAGATCAAATAGATGTAATCGATCATATGTTATATACCGTTATGTAGATAATATTTAATTAGATATGTTAAATATTATCATTTGTTTTGTACCGCTTCAAAAAAGTAACTAAGTAAAAGTCGTGAATATTTTAAATTTTCCATGTAAATCTGAAAGATATATTTTTCTTTTTACCGCATGTATTTGAAACTCTCATTACTTTTCAATTTCTTTCTAATAATGATTATACATTAGTTAATAATGTTAAATAGGTGTAAAACGCTAATTGTGATCTGTAACAACGTAAATTTTAAAACAATTTTTCATTTTTCCACATAATAAAAACTCATATAATATTCTCAAAATCTCATGTATCAAATGTCATCATAATAAAACATATCCCAGAATCTCAAAACATAATCCTCTGCCAGTGTGTAAAAATCATGCCGGCGCCTTCCCGCGATCCTCGCTGGTACCTGAAACACATATCACATAACACGGTAAGCATAAATGCTTAGTGAGTTCCCCAAAATACCACATACAACACATAAGTCACTCGAGACTATAACTCGATATGACCCTCCGGTCAATGTGTCTCAGCGGGACCCTCCAGTCCCGTAGCTCGTTGGACCCTCCAGTCCGGTCTAGCTCGTTGGACCCTCCGGTCCAGTCTAAATCGTTGGACCCTCCGGTCCGGTCTGAATCGTTGGACCCTCCGGTCCGGTCTATATAGCATACATATAACACAATGCACATAAACTCAAATATAAACATAACACATAAGACCCTCTGGTCTGCACATAGCTACCACTCTAGGTAATGTATTGTGAGAAGACTCGCCTCGGGTAATCTCGGAAAGTCTCGAACTCGAATATCTGATCTAGCCTCCGCCTAATCACATAAAGTAATTATCTCTAGTTAATACGACTCTCAAAGGCTAAACTAATCCCTCCTTATATTCTCTCAGAAGGGGAAAAGACCATTTTACCCCTCCAATGGTCCAATGTCCAAATGTTGACCAAACCCTAAAAGTCAACCCCAGTCAACGGTCCAACTTTGACCAGACTCGTCGAGTGCACTCGGGTGACTCGGCGAGTCCATACGTATCCTCTGAATCCTCCTAAGGCCTCACTCGACTCGTCGAGTTAACCTTTTTCTCAACGGTTACCACTGATCACGAATCGTGGTGCAACACGACCCGACTCGTCGAGTCCGCTCATGGACTCGGCGAGTTTCGTCCATGAGATTACTCAAATGACCTTCTGAGGTCAGATCTGCTTCTCTAACCTATAGATCTGACCTTCTAGTGCCTAATAATTACGTAAAGGTCCAACCTTTACGCTCATGCAACACTCCTAGGGCTTCTTTTGGTGAAATAGCACCTAAAATGGCAACCAAGGTCCACAACTCTAAAGGGACTGCATAAAGCTGGAAGGTTGGGACTCTCTGGACCTCTTAAGGTCCAGATCTAATGCTTATTCCACAAAGGGACTTCAAATACTCCAAAATCCTTTGAAGACAAGGGTCAAGAAACCCTAGATTCATGAAATCTACACCATACAGAAAGAGAAGGCCGATTTGTTACCTCAAAGTGAAGCTCCTTGCTCCAAGATCTCAGAATGACACCCTCCTTTGGTCCTTCTTGTTGGAACCCTTCTTTTCCCTTTGCAAAATCACACCAAAATGCACTCACAATCTCAAGTAAAGCTCAAGACTCTCTCAAAAGCTCAAGGGGCGTTTAGGGTTTCTTCTCAGAGAGGTGTGGCCGCAAATGAGGCTATAACTGCCTTTAAATAGGTCCCAAACCCAGGGATCTAGGGTTTCCACTTACAGCGCCTACTCGGCGAGTCTATTCTTGGACTCGTCGAGTAGTTCATTAAACTTGCGTGGCCACCCCACTTCTACTCGACGAGTCATAGCACCAACTCGTCGAGTAGATCAATGATCCTCAAAAATAAATAATTAAAAATAACATACCTGAAAATCCGAATGTTACCATTCTCCCCCACTAGAATCAAACTTCGCCCTCGAAGTCTTACTCTGAAAACAACTCTGGATACTGCTCCCGCATCTCTGACTCCGGTTCCCAAGTCAGCTCGGACCCTCTCCGATGTTGCCACTGGACCTGAACCAGGGGCACCTCCTTGTTCCTCAGCACCTTGATCTTCCGATCCAAGATCGCGATCGGCCTCTCAATGTAATTGAAACTCGCGTCCACCGAATATACTCTAGCGGCACAACCGCCGTTTCATCGACTATACACTTCCTCAACTGGGATACATGGAGGGTATCATGGATCTGACTCAACTCCTCGGGTAGCTCCAGACGGTATGCTACCTTACCTACCCTCGCGGTCACCGTGAACAGACCAATGTATCGGGGCCCCAACTTGCCCCTCTTCCTGAATCGGATCACTCCTTTCCAAGGAGATACCTTCAGGAGTACGAAATCTCCAACCTGGAACTCGAGCTCGAATCGCCGTCTATCCGCATAACTCTTCTGACGGCTCTGGGCTGTCAGTAACCTCTGTCTGACCTGATGTATCTGCTCAGTCGTCTTAAGCCCTATCTCAGTGCTACCCATCACTCGCTGCCCTACCTCTCCCCAACAGATGGGAGTTCGACACCTCTTCCCATACAAAAGCTCGAAGGGAGTCATACCAATACTCGAATGGTGGTTGTTGTTGTAGGAAAACTCAGCCAAAGGTAGGTATGTATCCCAACTTCCACCGAAGTCCATAACACATGCTCGAAGCATATCCTCAAGTGTCTGAATCGTCCGCTCACTCTGTCTGTCCGTCTGGGGGTGGTAAGCAGTGTTGAAGTGCAATCTCGTACCCAACTCCTCATGGAAGTTCTTCCAGAATCTGGAAGTGAAACGTATGTCTCGATCTGACACAATCGAGACCGGCACTCCATGCCGCGACACCACCTCCCTCACATATATCTCTGCCAGCCTCTCCACAGAAGAGCTCTCACTGATAGCAAGGAAGTGAGCGCTCTTCGTTAGCCGGTCCACAATCACCCAAATTGCATCAACACCCCTCGCGGTCCTCGGCAATTTGGTGATAAAATCCATAGAAATTTGTTCCCACTTCCATTGGGGAACCTCCAGTGGCTGCAACTTGCCATGTGGGCGCTGGTGCTCGGCCTTGACCCGATGACAGGTCAAGCACCTCTCTACTATCCATGCAACATTCCTCTTCATACAGGGCCACCAGTAGTCTCTCTTCAGGTCCAAATACAGCTTCGTGGCCCCGGGGTGGATCGAGAATCTCGATCTATGCGCCTCCTCCATCAAGGTGCTACGTGCCCCGCCCGTATACGGCACCCAAATCCGACCACGAAAGGTCATGAGCCCTCGGCTATCCGTCACAAACTCGGACACCTGTCCAATCACCCGCTCCCTTTTGCGATTCTCCGGTCTCACAACCTCTGCCTGGGTCTCTCGGATGGTATCCAACACCGGAGTCATCACCGTCATACTCAGACAAATGTCTCGAATCGGGGCACTCTCCGCCCTACGGCTCAGAGCATCGGCTACAACGTTTGCCTTGCCCCGGTGGTACAGGATCTCGCAGACATAATCCTTTACCACATCCAACCATCTTCTCTGGCGCATGTTCAGGTTGGGCTGATCCATCAAGTACTTCAAACTCTTGTGGTCCGTGTATATGATACACCGAACCCCATACAGACAATGACGCCATATCTTGAGGGAAAACACCACGACCCCCAACTCCAAATCGTGGGTGAGATACCTCACCTCGTGAGGCTTCAGCTGCCTCGATGCGTACGCTACCACGTGCCCTCTCTACATAAGCACCGCACCTAACCCTGATATCGATGCGTCACAATACACCACGAAATCCTCCATTCCCTCTGGAAGGGCTAACATCGGGGCTTCGCACAGCTTCTGGCGAAGAATCTCAAATGAGGTCTGCTGCTCTGGACCCCACGTAAAAGCAACGCCCTTCCGGGTCAACCTGGTGAGTGGCACGGCAATCTTGGAGAAATCCTTGATAAATCTCCGATAGTAGTCGGCCAACCCCAGAAAACTCCTGATCTCGGTGGGGGACCTCGACACTTCCCAACTCATCACTACCTCAATCTTGGCCGGATCGACCAATATCTCATTCTGATTAACGAGATTCCCCAAGAACTGGACCTCTCGTAACCAGAAATCACACTTGGAGAATTTGGCGTAAAGCCTCTCCGCTCTCAAAACCCCGAGGATCTCCCTCAAATGCTCCTCATGCTGCCCTCGAGATCTCGAATACACCAGGATATCGTCGATGAACACGATCACCGATCGATCCAACATCGGCCTACACACCCTGTTCATGAGATCCATGAACGCTCCCGGTGCATTGGTGAGCCCAAAAGGCATCACCACCAACTTGTAATGCCCATAACGAGTCCCGAATCCTCATCTCGCACTCTCATCTGATGATATCCAGACCTCAAATCTATCTTGGAGAACCAAGACGCTCCCTGCAATTGATCGAACAGATCATCGATCCTTGGTAAGGGGTAACGGTTCTTGACCGTCAACTTGTTCAACTCCCGGTAATCAATGCACATCCGGTGTGAACCATCCTTTTTCTTGACAAAAAGGATCGGCGCTCCCCACGGCGAGCTACTCGGTCGAATAAACCCCTTCCCCAGCAGCTCCTGAAGCTGCGAGGATAACTCCTGCATCTCTGGCGGCGCAAGGCGATAAGGAGCCTTGGCGATAGGCGCTGCCCCCGGAACCAAATCGATGCAGAACTCCACCTGCCTCTCGAGAGGCACACCCGGCAACTCCTCGGGAAAAACATCCGGGAACTCACGCACTATCGGAACATCATCAACCGAACTCGGCCTCTCTGCGGCCACTCGTGTATCCATCACATAAGCTACAAACCCGCTGCAGCCCTGCTGTGTACTCTGTCTCGCTCTGGCAGCCGAACAAAATGCTGACCCACATCGGGTACCCTCGCCATATATAGTCAGTACTCCCCCACTAGGGTCTCGTATCGACACCGTCTGCCGCTCGCAGTCTATAACCGCCCCAAATCGGCTCAACCAATCCATACCCGCTATAACGCAAACGTCCCCCATCGCAATCGGGACCAGATCTATCGGGAACTCAACACCGAAGATCTCGAGCACACATCCTCGAATCACATCAGTAGCATATACCGCTCGCTCGTTAGCTATAGAAACTCATAGAGGTCAACTCAACGCCTCTCGTCGGGTACTGATGTGCTGGCTAAACGCTAATGACACGAAAGATCGACTCGCACCCGAGTCAAATAACACCAAAGCAGGTACAGAACTCACAAGAAAAGTACCTAAGCATACCACAGAATAAGCACAATATCTCAAACTCAGTATAAATAAATAAATGAATACATACCAGCCACGACATCGGGCGCTATGCGGACCTCCTCCGTTGTCGACTGAAAGGCTCTCCCGCGAGCCTTCGGTGCCTCGGCCTTTGCTGGCCGGACCTCGGTAGCTCTAGCAGCAGGTGCAGATCCCTGCGCTGATCCCTGTAGTAGCTGCGGGCACTCGGCCTTCCGATGGCCTGTCTGGTTGCAATCAAAGCAAACCGAAAATCCCTTGGGGCAATCCCTCGCGATATTCCCCTCCTTCCCATACTTGTAGCACACACCCGCTCTGCACACCCTATCATGTCTCTTTCCGCACTTCCCGCAAGTGTGGCCCTTCGGACCTCCAGATCTCGAATCAGCGGCCTTTGCCCGCTTGGCTGCCGGCTGAAACTGCACCGGCCGCCTATCCCTCCTCTGAGACTCGGCCTCCTCCCTGGCCTGAGTCTCTAGCTCAATCTCCCTCTTCCGGGCATTCGCCTGGAGCTCGGAAAATGTCCGGTATGTCGAGTTCGCCACGAACTCACGAATGTCCCTCCTCAGTATGCTCAGATATCGGCTCATACGTGCCTGCTTGTAGACACGTGCTCAGGGCAAAACAACGCCCTCTCATGAAACATCCGTGTAATCACAGTCACGGACTGCGTCCCCTGCTTGAGGGACAAGAACTCCTGCGCCAACCGTTCCCTCTCCACCGGGGGAACATACTCATCTCGGAACATGGTGGTGAACCTCTCCCAGGTCACCGCTGTAATCTCTGCAGGAGTGAAGTCTGCTGTAACAAACTTCCACCAGTCCTTCGCTCCCAAGTGAAGCTGGTTCAGCGCGAACCGTACTCTCAGATGCTCCGGACAAGAACAGGTGTAGAAGCATCCCTCAATGTCATAGATCCACCTCATCGTAGCTATCGGATCCTGAGTCCCATCAAACTCTGGTGGCTTCGTGTTGCTGAACTCTCGGTACAGCAATGAGTCACCCCCCTGTGGCCTGGCAGCGGCGACGACTGCGGTGGCTGCGGCAACAGCAGCCTCGGTAAGAGAAGCATACCGCTCATCAAACGTCTTAATCAAAGTGGTCTTGATAGACCCAAACATCTCAGGAATCTCAGCTCGAATGGCTGCGGCCATCTCCTCGTGAATCAACCTACGGATCTCCTCATCACTGGTACCACTGGTACCACTGCCTCCTGGGTGGTGGCGCGTCCCAACCATGATGTCTCTGAAATACAACACAAAAGAAGTCAGAGACTCGCTCGAGTATACTCGCACTCGATACTCAACCCTACTTTTTCTTTAGTCCCCTAAGGATTCTTACTTGGACTGCTCACCGATCCGGTGTTTCCAGTAGTACGGGCCCTTATACTACCTTCCACAACACATCGGTATTCACCCCAAGTCCTCCTCCTAGGATCCTAGATCACAAGTACTCTATATCTCACTAAACTCAGGCTACTCTCCAATAGACCACTCATAGGCTCCTCGCTGCTACCTACTAACTCACGAAGTATCTCATAGTAGCAGTAACTCCTAGGCTAAGGCATCACAAATCAGGCCCACTCTAGTCCTAACTATGAATACCTAGCCTACTCTAGCATGCATACCATATCACATAATATCTCATAACACATAATGTAAGGGTATTTTGGGAAATCACCGTTCGGGCGCTGGCTGCTTGTACACACTGCTTCGTTCTGCGTTTCTCAAAAATCTTTTTCTCTTTTTAGAAAATTGTTTTTTTTATGCAAAATTTCTCAAATCCTCAGTTTGAGTTCAGATACGCCCGAAGGTGGATCCGAATCTCTCAAACCAAGGCTCTGATACCAACTTGTAACAACGTAAATTTTAAAACAATTTTTCATTTTTCCACATAATAAAAACTCATATAATATTCTCAAAATCTCATGTATCAAATGTCATCATAATAAAACATATCCCAGAATCTCAAAACATAATCCTCTGCCAGTGTGTATAAATCATGCCGGCGTCTTCCCGCGATCCTCGCTGGTACCTGAAACACATATCACATAACACGGTAAGCATAAATGCTTAGTGAGTTCCCCAAAATACCACATACAACACATAAGCCACTCGAGGCTATAACTCGATATGACCCTCCGGTCAATGTGTCTCAGTGGGACCCTCCAGTCCCGTAGCTCGTTGGACCCTCCACTCCTGTCTAGCTCGTTGGACCCTCCGGTCCGGTCTAAATCGTTGGACCCTCCGGTCCGGTCTGAATCGTTGGACCCTCCGGTCCGGTCTATATAGCATACATATAACACAATGCACATAAACTCAAATATAAACATAACACATAAGACCCTCTGGTCTGCACATAGCTACCACTCTAGGTAATGTATTGTGAGAAGACTCGCCTCGGGTAATCTCGGAAAGTCTCGAACTCGAATATCTGATCTAGCCTCCGCCTAATCACATAAAGTAATTATCTCTAGTTAATACGACTCTCAAAGGCTAAACTAATCCCTCCTTATATTCTCTCAGAAGGGGAAAAGACCATTTTACCCCTCCAATGGTCCAATGTCCAAATGTTGACCAAACCCTAAAAGTCAACCCCAGTCAACGGTCCAACTTTGACCAGACTCGTCGAGTGCACTCGGGTGACTCGGCGAGTCCATACGTATCCTCTGAATCCTCCTAAGGCCTCACTCGACTCGTCGAGTTAACCTTTTTCTCAACGGTTACCACTGATCACGAATCGTGGTGCAACACGACCCGACTTGTCGAGTCCGCTCATGGACTCGGCGAGTTTCGTCCATGAGATTACTCAAATGACCTTCTGAGGTCAGATCTGCTTCTCTAACCTATAGATCTGACCTTCTAGTGCCCAATAATTACGTAAAGGTCCAACCTTTACGCTCATGCAACACTCCTAGGGCTTCTTTTGGTGAAATAGCTCCTAAAATGGCAACCAAGGTCCACAACTCTAAAGGGACTGCATAAAGCTGGAAGGTTGGGACTCTCTGGACCTCTTAATGTCCAGATCTAATGCTTATTCCACAAAGGGACTTCAAATACTCCAAAATCCTTTGAAGACAAGGGTCAAGAAACCCTAGATTCATGAAATCTACACCATACAGAAAGAGAAGGCCGATTTGTTACCTCAAAGTGAAGCTCCTTGCTCAAAGATCTCAGAATGACACCCTCCTTTGGTCCTTCTTGCTGGAACCCTTCTTTTCCCTTTGCAAAATCACACCAAAATGCACTCACAATATCAAGTAAAGCTCAAGACTCTCTCACAAGCTCAAGGGGCGTTTAGGGTTTCTTCTCAGAGAGGTGTGGCCGCAAATGAGGCTATAAGTGCCTTTAAATAGGTCCCAAACCCAGGGATCTAGGGTTTCCACTTACAGCGCCTACTCGGCGAGTCTATTCTTGGACTCGTCGAGTAGTTCATTAAACTTGCGTGGCCACCCCGCTTCTACTCGACGAGTCATAGCACCAACTCGTCGAGTAGATCAATGATCCTCAAAAATAAATAATTAAAAATAACATACCTGAAAATCCGGATGTTACAATTCTAAAATTAACTAAACTTGAATATTAAATTAACATACTTTACTCATACTTAATTTTGATATGTTATTTCTTAAATTGTCAATTTAAAGTCACAACTTTTGAATAATTTGTATAAAATACTTAAATTGTTAATTTAAATACAATGTTAAAGTACTAACTTAAATGAAAGTCTCAATTAAACTTACAGAAAATCCAATGACTATTTTATAAATAGTTATAAGTTAAATTATAGTGTTAAACGTAAAAACTAAATTGTAATCCCACATCATTAAAATATTTCCTAAAACTATTTTTATAAACATTAATAATTTCTAAATAAGTATCTTACAAATAACTTACAACAATAATAGTTAAAAATAATATTGTTACCTTTAAAAAACAAAAACAATGTTTGACATTTTAAATAACTACAGTAATAGAAATTAAAAAGTTAATCAAATATAGTTTTTAAAATCTATTTTTTAAACTAATTAATCCTAAAAACTATAAATAACATTAATTTATATACTCTATTTAATTTTATTTATGAGTAACATGTTGATAGAGTCCACTCAGACGATTAAGCCTATATAGTTTTAATAGATTTACTAGATTTAATATGATCATATAATTCAAAATAATTAATTTTTTATACTAAATTAGTATAAGAATTATTATATCAAAGTTAACTATGCCATTTTTATATTTAACAACATGTATTTTAAATCTATAATTGTATTCTGCGTAACGCGTGGGCATTTGCCTAGTATCTTATAATTTGGGTACGCCCCTAATTGAATCAAGGGCATGTTATGAATTGTTTTATATTGATGGGACTTTATCTTATCCTTGATAATAAGAATGCATATATATTCTTAACTTCTTATTTTAAAGCTTTGGGAATATATTCCCTATTTTATTCTTGTTGGTTTTTATTATATGTGTAACGCACACAAAAATCACAAGAAATATAAACTTTTTAAAACCAACCCAGATTCACAAATTGTTTTACAAACATAGTTTTCAAAACATTTTGAACATCAGAGTCTTCCAAAATCACAAGTCATAAACAAGAGGACGTGTATGGTCACGCCTTCGTCTTTCCGCGGTTATCCGAAGTACTTGAAACATTACCCAAAACTGTAAGTCAACGCTTAGGAGATCCCTCAAAGTACCAACACATAAATAGATAACATATATACAATAACATCATGACGAGTCCAATCAACCATTGGGTTGGAATAGCCCAATATACTATGGGTCCAATCAACCATCGCGTTGGAATACCTCCGGCCCACTCAACCATCGGGTTGGAATGCCAATCTATTACGAGTCATGTCATCCTCGGGATGGAATACCCTCGGTCACAATCAACCATCGGGTTTGTATGCCCCCGACCTGTTGGCTTATGCACAAAGCAGTAAAGCCTCAACCACCAACCAAATATGTGTACATATAGCAAATAAACATATAATCAGTCAACAGAAAATCAGACAAATCATACATATCACTAAGCATGGCATTAGCCTATATACCAGGATACCGATCTAACAGATGACTACAACATGATAACATACTATCACATAACAGGATATCTAATCCAATGGGCCGACCTTGGTGCCTTCGACCCACAAGTATAGTAAGGAAAAATCACCTCGGAAATTGAACACTAGATGATGAGGTCCCGACTCCGAATCTCAGCTCAACCCGACACCTAATTATCAGAATTACCCAGAATATCCTTAAGTTAAACCCGGTCAAACTTGGTTAAAGTCAACCAACCTTACATCGTGGCCAAGCATGGGTCACGACGTGACAGCGAACCCGATCCGATTCCCACTCGACTCGACCCAACTAGTTAACCTAGTCCAAGAAATTATCTTGAACATGCATCATGATGTGAGCACCCATTCTCACGTCGTGAGCTCCAAGGGTGCTAACAGAAAATGGGGACGCTCCAAATCTCACATCGTGATATCTTAAATCTCACGTCGTGAGCGCTGTCTGAGGCTAAGGGTCACCATTTTAAGTCCTTATTCCATTAAGTCTTCGATTCCACTTCATCCAGATGCTAAAGGGGACCCCTAAGGTCCATAAAAATGTTTCCTTTATGGACATGCATGCACCAAAGATGATCATCCATTTCTAGGTCAAAAAAGGAAGGAATGAGCTTCATTCTTTCATGCATGCCTCAAATCCATACCAACTTCCAAATATGAACAAGATAATACTCTAAGGACTCTTGGAATCCATAAAGTTGCCAACTTTACGGATTTACTCCACTCAAGTATGCAATAACATCAATAAAATGGACAAAACTCAAGATCTATCCATGATAAGCAATTAAGTTGGAGTCTTTAACACTTACAAGGGTCTAAAAACAGGAAATGATGATGATGATGCTGATTCTTTGCCCACACCACCACTAGAGCACTTCCTTTTTTTTCTTCTTCTACAAGCTAGAAATGCACCCAAATGACAAAGAATCTTAAGGAGAAGAAACATTTGGGTTTTTGGAGGTTTAGAGAGTGAGAGAGGCCGAGGGTGAGAAACCTTAGCCCTCTTATTCCCTTAATTACTGAAAAATTAGGGTTTTAGGTCGCCATCCGCCCTCACGTCGTGAGCACACTACTGTTCACGTCGTGAGCCTTAAAATGATGCACGAGTCTGAATCACTCTTCACGACGTGAGAAGGCATTCCTCACGTCATGAGCAGGGAAAATATTGGAACTTTAAATTTACAATATTAACGATACCTGATATGGGTGTTATAATTCTCCCCCACTTGAATCAGACTTCGTCCTCGAAGTCAACCACTGCGAACAACTCTGGATAATACTCCTGTTGGATTAATGTCTAAGTCCATAACTATAATTGGTAAGACTTGACCCGACCCGGCATGGTCCATTTGGGTTGCATGGCATCATGCATTTGGATAGACTATAATGAGAGAAATAACACTTAAGGTTGGTTAATATATTATAAGTTCTAATATATTAATAAGGTTATTTAATTAGTATTGATCAAGAATTAATTTGGAATTAATTGAGTGATCAAAAGGAGACTAATTAAATATACGGGTTGATTGTGTAAATCATTCATTCTTATATATGTGGGCTTGTGATCCAAGATTCCTTATGTTGGACTAAGTCCATGGGGTGACCCATGGATACTCCATGGAGGTTAAAATCCATGGAGCATAAGGAATGGGTAAAGTTATGAGTTACATGGTGTAACCCTAATAGCTACCATATAAAAGAATCCCATGCCTCAAGAAATCATGCACTAATGTGTGAATATGAGGGCTAGATGATTTCAAGGAGTGTTCCATTTCTCTCAAGTCATTCCATGTGCATTTGGTGTTGTGTGAACCATTTGAGGTGTCACACTTGGGGCACTAGGCACTCAAGCTTCATGGAGACAAGCTACATCAAACAAAGGTATGTATTCTATCCATTTGATTACCCAAGTATCAAGTATTGTATGCTAGATAGGGTAATACCTTGGAAAGTTCATAATTGCATGTATAATAGAGAAAACATAGATCCAAGGTATTTAGGGTTGCATGTACACTTAGGAGTGTTAGAATGCTCAAACCCATCAGTGGTATCAGAGCCAAGGCTTGTTTTCTTGTTATACTTGCAAAATTAGCTGAAAAATCGAATTTTGGAACCCCTGACAGCATATATTCGACTGTTTTGGCTAGAAATGGACTAGGAACATTACCCTTAGATGTTTTTGGACTTATAAACTTGTTTTTGATATGGTAATGTTCATGCTAATCCAATTTCAAAGATAACTGTCAATAGATTCATGTTTTGTATTAGTTTAAAAGTTATGCCAATTACTTGAAAAAAAAATTTGATGTGAATTATCTTTGTTCATATGAGTTTATTAGATTAATAGAAAAGTTAATTGATTATGTGTTTTCAATCCATTTTAATCTAAGAGTTGATTCTAAAATGTGTTTTTGTAACTTGTCCTCAAGTTATATGAAAAGTCACATTTAAGTTTCATAAAACTCATAAAACGTTGGCAATGGTTACAAAAATGAAGAGTCTTGTCCTCATTAAATGGTTTTATGACTCCATAACTTGTCCTCAAGTTATGGAGGTTCAAGAGTCACTTCATTAAATGATAAAATGTGTAACCTTAATTAGTTCCATAAGTTACAAAAATAAAGAAAAGTTATATTCTTTTATTAGTTTAAAGTCTTCCATAACTTGTCCTCAAGTTATGGAACTTGAAGAGTTTTTTTTTTAATTAAAACCACTTTAAACACATAAGTTATGGAATTAATTAGTTTTGAATATTTTCAAAACTTGCCCTCAAGTTTTGGAATTTGTAAAGTTTTCCCCATGAATACTTTAATTCCAAGTTAGCCCTTAGAATTTTAAAAGTTAAAATTCAACCCTTATACTTTATAGTATTATAAGTTAATAATAAATATATGTATAAGAGCAAGTTAATAATAAATATATGTATAATAAAATTCAACCCTTGTACATTTGAAATTGGTAAGTTGTGATGTTTTGGATAAAACAAAGACCAACTAAGGCCAATTGTGTGAAGTGTTTGTCTTGATAAAGAATCCGCACTATCTCTTGAATATTTGGCAAGATAGTCTTATATGTCAAGAGGATAGTGGGAGTCTTAAAGATCCTAAAAAGAATTTCAAGAACTAATCAAGAATAAAACCTGAGGTTCTTCACTAGCATACGACTTGAGGTTTATAACCTATCGTGTTGACATATTCTGTGCCCATTCCAGTTAAAGTTGGCTTTGCATAGGAGTTCTGAAAGTTCTCAATTGGTTGCATAACAACTTGGAAGCAATGGCAGGCCCTGTACTGCCAGGTGGCAAGAAGTTAAGATTGCATAAGTTCAGTCCATATGAGTTTGGATTTGTCATTATCCTTGTCTTGTGACTATGATTTTGACGATTCACATGGATAAGAACACATACACCATAAAATCTAAGGGTCATAAGGTTTCTCTCCGATTCATGAAAATGATGGTGAGGAAACACTTCCACCAAGTAGATTTGAAGCAGATGGCAAAAGGTCTAAACAATTGAGACTATGATTACGGCATCCCTTTTCATAGTTCTGAAATTGTTTAGACACACATGCATGCTATCTAAGGAAAGGTGTATGATTTTGATAAAGTTTTATCAAAGCATCTCGTATCAGAAATCTGAACTTTGGTAAGAAAGTCAATAAAGTACTGATTTCTAGAAGTCCAGCTGATTTCTGAGTACATGTCAAAGCTAGTGGGAGCATAAGTGTTATGCTAATAATCATCATGTTAGTGGGAGCATGATAATTATTGTTAGTGTTGCAAGTTAGCAATGTTAATTATAGAAAACAAAAGTTTCAATTCGTGAGGCTGCAGGGATTGAAAAAGTTGTTTTGCTATAATTAAGGGAGAGGATATACTTCATTTCAGTTCTAAAGGCTTAGATTGAGACCTTAATCATCTTTAGTCAAGAATATATATATGAATTTCAGGTTGGATTGGTTCAACTTAAGGAAATTATATATATTGCGTTCTCAAAATTCGATTATGATTACGACATCCCTCTTCATAGTCAAATTTTGAAAACATGGCAAATAAAAAATATTGTAGCAAAAGACTGGTCTAGAATCATGTCTTTATGTGAGACATCATGAATCGTGTACCATTTGCTTTGGGTAGAGGATCGATTGCATGTGCTATAATATTTGTCATTTCTAAAATTTTTCCAAATGCCCAGAGGCATTAAGAAGGGAAAAGGTCTAGAATTGGATATGACTAAAATGATTAAGCAATTGTCGAGGACAATCTGAGATTTACCAAAGATTGGTTGCTCAGGGACAGTTGGAAGTATAGTGCTAATTTTGGAAGGACCATATTGACATATTCTGAAAAGAGGCATCTCTTATTCAGAAGTGATAGTCAAAATGAGAATATGGAGTTGTCTCCATAGGTGGAAGTTATCTGTGTAAGATTAGAAAACTTAATGCAAGAAGCATGTCCAAAGCAATGTACTTTGAATATGAGACTTAGTTTCCATGGAGTTGATCTCCATTGGAATACCTTATAATGACTGTTGACAAGTCTTTGTGACTTTGTACATATTCATTACAGGAGGGTCAGTGCATATAAGTTTAAAATCTAAACAGATTTCGATAAATGATAGGAATTTGAAATTCTCACATTTTTCGATAAGGATTTGGGAGTGTGAAATTAGAATCATTGAAATTATGTTCAATTGGTTTATTTCACAAAGTAAGGATCATAGACAAACATAGAGTGCATACTTGGTGTATGGCAAAGCTATTGTTTAAGAAAAACATAGTGTACATACTTGGAGCATGGGACAACTAGTGTTTTTTATTCAAGTATAAAGTTGATAAAACCGAAACAATGAATAATGAGTAACCAGTATGGTGATAAATAAAAGTGTTTATTTATATTCACAGGGTTTGATACCATATTTGATTCATTTATTCTTGTGTTTCACTTTGCATGTTTTGACTTCCAGAATAACTAAGTCGCTCTTCCTGAATGATTAAGTTATTCAAACCATCCACAGTCGGTCATATGTTGGAAGTAGATATGAATCAAGACTGTCATGGGTTGGTTTGTAGAGGTCCAAGTTGGTGGACAAAGTGGTGCTACAACACTCATGAGTGCTCATAAGTTCTGAGTATTGGATTCAACCTACGCTCATTTGAATCACTTCATTGATTTTATCACGAGTGATCATGAGACAATAATATCTTATATTCTTCAAACCTAGAGATATGAGTTGTTACTATGAGTTGGTTGTACATTGATTGCACGAAAACGCATTCGGTAACTCGATGTTATAAAACGTGCCTTTGTGTATGATTCAACAAGTAGTAGAACAAGCCATATGAGTCGAAGTTTATCCATTCCTTTTACCTTCGGGATAAAAGTGATATCTGTGGGCCCCTCGATGATTTAAAGATGATACATGTGAGTGCTTGGCCAAGCCAGGACTGATTTGATTTGTTCAATCAGTCAGTCATCATGAATCGGAAATCGGGAAACAACAAATGGACAGAGAGAATGATTGATAATCCATGTCTCAGTCCATATGATATCTAGAATGGAGGAATATATGATCCCTTATCTAATGGACAAGTCATTGACAAAGGTCAGAGTTCATCGACAAGGTCAGAGTTCGACAGAAGCTTTTGAGAGCTACGATTGCTGATCGGTTCCTGAAGTCATACGCAATAATAGTTTTAGACTTATCCAAGTGGGAGACTGTTGGATTAATGTCTAAGTCTATAACTATAATTGGTAAGACTTGACCCGACCCGGCATGGTCCATTTGGGTTGCATGGCATCATGCATTTGGATAGACTATAATGAGAGAAACAACACTTAAGGTTGGTTAATATATTATAAGTTCTAATATATTAATAAGGTTATTTAATTAGTATTGATCAAGAATTAATTTGGAATTAATTAAGTGATCAAAAGGAGACTAATTAAATATATGGGTTGATTGTGTAAATCATTCATTCTTATATATGTGGGCTTGTGATCCAAGATTCCTTATGTTGGACTAAGTCCATGGGGTGACCCATGGATACTCCATGGAGGTTAAAATCCATGGAGCATAAGGAATGGGTAAAGTTATGAGTTACATGGTGTAACCCTAATAGCCACCATATAAAAGAATCCCATGGCTCAAGAAATCGTGCACTAATGTGTGAATATGAGGGCTAGACGATTTCAAGGAGTGTTTCATTTCTCTCAAGTCATTCCATGTGCATTTGGTGTTGTGTGAACCATTTGAGGTATCACACTTGGGGCACTATGCACTCAAGCTTCATGGAGACAAGCTACATCAAACAAAGGTATGTATTCTATCCATTTGATTACCCAAGTATCAAGTATTGTATGCTAGATAGGGTAATACCTTGGAAAGTTCATAATTGCATGTATAATAGAGAAAACATAGATCCAAGGTATTTAGGGTTGCATGTACACTTAGGAGTGTTAGAATGCTCAAACCCATCAACTCCCGCATCTCAACATCCGGCTCCCAGGTCCACTCGGAGCCTCTCCGATGCTACTACTGCACCTTTACCAAAGGTATCTCCTTGTTGCGCATGACCTTCATCTTCCTTTCCAGGATAGCCACCGGTCTCTTAACATAGTTCAGGCGTTCATCGACCTGAATATCATCCAACGGTACCACTACCTCGCTGTCCAACACACACTTTCGCAACTGAGAGACAATGAAAGTGTTGTGGATCCGACTACGCTCACTTGGCAACTCCAACCTATACACTACCTTGCCAACCCTGGAAATCACCCAAAAAGGTCCAATAAACCGGGGACCCAACTTCCCCCTCTTCCTGAAGCGTATCACACCCTTCCAAGGTGAGACCTTCGGGAGTACCATATCGCCGACCTGAAATTCCAACTCTGATCGATGTCGGTCGGCATAGCTCTTTTGCCGAATCTGAGCGGTCTGCAGTCTCTTCCTGATCTGCTGGATGAGCTCTGTGGTCTGATGGACTACTTCGGTCCTCCCATAACCATGTGACCGACCTCCACCCTACAAACCGAGGTACGACATCTCCGACCATACAAGAGCTCAAATGGCGGAGCACAAATGCTGGAGTGATAACTATTGCTGTAGGAGAACTCCGCAAGAGGTAGGTAGGAATCCCAACTACCGCCAAAATCAATAACACGGGCCCACAACATATCCTCAAGGGTCTGTATAGTCCGCTCACTCTGGCCATTAGTCTGCGGATGATATGTGGTGCTGAATTTAAACCTCGTGCCCAGTTCCTTGTGGAACTTTTGCCAAAAATGGGAGGTGAACTGGACATCTCGGTCAAAAACAATGGAAACCGGAACCCCATGGCAAGAAACGATCTCCCGGACATAAACATCGCCCAACTTTTTGGCCGAAGAGATCTCCTAGATGGCCAAAAAGTGGGCACTCTTGGTCAATCGATCCACGATGACCCATATAGCATCAAAACCATTTTCCGTCTTTCACAACTTTATGATAAAATCCATGGTGATCTGCTCCCATTTCCACATGGGAACCTCCAGATGCTGCAACTTGCCATGCGACCTTTGATGCTTAGCCTTGACCATCCTGCAGGTCAAGCACTTCTTAACATACCAAGCTATCTCCCTTTTACACGGCCACCAGTAACTCAATCTCAAATCCCGATACATCTTGGTGGCTCTCGGGTGTATAAAAAAAAAGACTTGAGAGCGTCCTCTAACATAATCTGCCTGATCCCACCTGAAACTGGAACCCAAACCCGAACACACCAGTTCAATAACCCTCGACTATTCGTGACAAATCTGTCAATCTCACCCCTGATCCTTTCATGTTTCTAGTTCTCCTTCCGAACACCCTCTACCTGAGCCTCTCTTATCAATCCCAAATACGGAGAATCAACGGATATCCTCATACACATCTCCCCAATCGAATATCCAGCCGAATTGCGGCGCAAAGCATTCGCTACCATATACGCTTTACACGGATGGTAAAGGATCTCGCAGTCATAATCCTTGACCACGTCCAGCCACCTGCGCTGCCTCATATTCAGGTTCGGCTGATCCATAAGTATCCCAAGCTCTTGTGATCCGTGTAGACAGTATAACAGACCCCATATAGATAATGTCTCCAAATCTTGAGGGCAAACACCACTCCCCCAACTCCAGGTCATGCGTGGGATATCGTGTCTCATGCGGCTTCGGCTGCCGCGAAGCATAAGCAATCACTCGTCCTCTCTGCATGAGGACCGCCCCCAAGGTTAAGTTGGTCTTTTACAGCATTTATATGTCCTACGTTGCGCATAGGATAGCCACCTACGTTGGGCGTAGGAGCGCAGTGCGAAAACCCTAATTTTTGGGGTTGTGAGCCTATTTAAAGGCTCTAACTCCGTGAGGGCCTCTTCATGCCCAACCTCCACCCTCCCATCAAGTCTTTTTGAATCCCATACCACTTTGTGTGATATTTGAGGTCTTAAAGTGTTCTTATGTGCATCCTTGAAGGAGAAGACCATTGGAAAAGCATTTAGGATCTCCAATCCTTGTAGATCCAAATCCTCCATCTTGTTGTCCACCTCCAGAAGGTATAAAGTTCCCATCTTGGTATTCTTTCATGCTAGATCGAGTTAGTCTTAAGGATTTATATATTTTTTATCCCATAACTTAGGTTCTTGTGAGTATGAATTACTCCAGACCATTTGAAGACCATTTCCTATTTTCTTGGGGTTGTTGAATCGTAAAAACGAGAGTTTGATCACTCTCATCTATCCCATGCATGAGATCTTGAACATTAGTGTACTTTATGGACTTAGGTTTGGTTTTACTGCTCATTGATGGCATGTAAATGGATAAAGTTAGAGACTTTATCCATTAGAACATTCCTTTGGTTCATAACTGGAAGTTTGGGGAGCTAACTTTCTGTATGAAGAGCTCAATGGAATTTTGGCAATCAATCTGCTACACGGGGCGTAAATCCATTTACGCTCAAACGTAGCTTGGTTTTGACCCATCACTTTCTAGAGCTCTACGCCTAACATAGAGCAGCTTGTACGCAGAGCGTAGGAGGGTTGACCATTGACTTTGACCTTGGTTGAATTTTGGTCAAAAATTAGGTTTTAGAGTATAGACTGAAAGGGGTATTTCTTTATTAGTGTTTGGTGACTTGTTGTACCTGTCTACTCTGTGTGTGAGCTATTGTGTCTAGTTGTTATCTGAAAGGTGGGTCTTCTCACTATATTGTTTGTGTAGTAGATTATGCATGCTGGCCAACTGGGTCTTACTTGTTGATTGATGTTATTTGTGAAACTGTGTTACTGATATCTCCTGGACAGTTGTGAGTCCACGGGACTGCTGATAGTCCCCAGGGGTGCAGATAACCCCTAAAATATACTGTTAATCCACATGTTTGCTGATAACCCATAGTTGTTTATTTTGCTGAGTTGTATGTAATATTTTGATAAATTCAGTAAACTTCATGCTTACAGTTGTGGATTAAATTTGTTTCAAGTACTTCAGATGATGACGAGAAGGCAAAGACTTGACTGTACACTCCGGCTTGCAGATTTTATGATTTTCCGTGTTTTGATACTCTAATTTGGGATGATTGTATTTGATTCACCTGGGATTTTACGAATTGGTTTTTATAATACTTGATGTTTTCTCTATTTAAAAATGAAAAATTTTGTAGTAAAAATTGGGATGTTACATATTGAACCATCAACGAAACCAATTTTGTTCTTGGTGGATAGAGAAATGAACATGGAGCGCTTCCATGAAGCAAATCCAGTACCACTGAAGACTGAATTAACCAATAGAGAGTTTGGATTATTGTCTGAAGACCCAATGTAAAAAGGACGGGAGATGTTGATTGCATTAGAAGAAGAAGGATTAGAAGACATTGCATGCAGAAGTCATCGTAAGAATCAAATCAAAGAATATGGAAGAAAGAAATCAAGATATGAGAACCACAATCTGATACCATGTTGTGATGTAAGAATTAGAGAGAGAAAGAGAGCTTCAATGAGAAGAAATCTTCCATATGATTAAACTCTAATCATCAATACGTACATATATACAGAAGAAGAAAATACCAAACTATCTAACTAACTCATTAATGAAAAGACAATTTTATCCTTCTATGTTACTGAAACATAACAGGACCCTACCAAGCTTGGCAAGCCCGATACCAGTAGAACCACTAACGGTATTGAGACACAGAAGGTATACAAATATAATTCAATTGGTGGGTGGTAAAGAAAACCCCTTTAGAAGCTTGGCAAGTCAAGTACAGCCTACACCAAGATGTCAAAGATTAACTCATAGGTTCATTGACCCATGTAAGAAACGTGCATAAAGAGACTCCCTTCATCTCGAGCACGGCCCATCATTATATAATTCAACTGCTGAGTGGCGAAGAAAATTTTGTCTAATTTAATTGATCAAAGAATAAGTACAGCCGTTCAAAAAAAATTGATCAAAAAATAAGAGACCCTACATAGTTGTGAGAAAAAAAAAGAAAGAGCCATATACCATTATGGCGGGAACATATTGGGTACATGGAATCATAGAAAACCCATGCAAGCAGTGGCGGAGCCACAGTGTAATAAGGGGGGTCCATGGACCCCACTTGAAAGTTGATATTAACCACATTTTACTAAAAAAAACCCTTAAAAAATTCATCTTTTCTTGAAATTATCCCTTTTGGCACCCACTTTTGATGAAAAACAACCCTTAAAAAATTATTTTTTGCTGAAATTATCCTTTTGGCACCCACTTTTGCTGAAAAAACATACTTTTGTAATATTTTTAACAAAAAAACTCCCAAAGAAACCTCAAAATTTCAGATTTTTTCTAGGTTCAAATTTGTTTTTAATTTTTCATATAAAATGGACCCCAGTAATATTTTTTTCTGAATCCGCCACTGCATGCAAGTGATTATCAAAAAGAAACTAAGAGCACGTGTTTTTCAAATTAATGATTTGATTTTTTTTATCGACATTAAATGATTCGGTGGTTTCATTTATATATCTGTTCTAAATAACCACGGAGTTAAAAACAAGATCAAAACATGATGGGTCTCAAAGCCATCACGTGGAAATTAAAGATATATGAACGAATAGAATGTAGATTTATTAGATAGACTAATTAATAATTTAGTTATTAGAAAATACATGTGATTAAAAAACTAGGAACATGATGTTGATAGAGTTTTGCAAAGACTAGAGATTTTAGCATGAATTTACGAGTCGTTTTTACCATGGTAGGGTTGGATTAATCATTGAATGACGTTTTTTACCTATTTGGTGCGATCTTAAAAAGGTTACCAAGAAAAAAGATGACACATACAATATAATGGGAAGAACATTCGGATATAGCTTTTCACAGTAAACGTTTCACATATAAGGTCATCCACAATCCATTGAACTCTAAGGAGGGAGTCATTCATTCCCAACTCACTGAACCCATTGTCACATCAATTTTTGTCTCTTTTTTTCTTCATCTTTCCCAACCCACAACACACGGAAATCCTATCTTTCTCAAACCACTCAACCCACTCAATTAAAAAAAATACAAAACAACTAAGGTGTAAGTTTTAAAACACATGGTACAAGAGAAAATGAGAGAGAGAAAGTAGAGTGATGATGAATTGGGTTAGTGAAACCAATTAAACAACCCGCTGAAGCGGGAGTGGTACCGGCTGTAACTATATTGCTAATTAAGATTTTACCTTGATTGTTTTGTATTTTTTTTTAATTGAATTGGTTGAGTGGGTTCAAAAAAATAGGGTTTCCGTGTGTTGTGGGTTGAGAAAGATGAAGAAAAATAAAAGAGAAAATGTGATGTGGCAATGAGTTCAATGGGTTGGGAGGGAATGACTCCCTCCTCCCTAAGGAGTTCAGTGGATTGCCACATCACTGACACATCAGCATTTCATTTTTTATTCAACTATACTCTTTAACATCCACACTCCATGATCATGCAACTTTTTCATTCAATTCCCATCCATGTCATCACTCACACTCCATTAAATTTCTATTCAATCCTAGTTATCATTTATTCAACTCTTATTCAACCCCCATTGTGGATGCTCTAAACATTATAGTGCAAAAACAAGTCCTCAAATACGGAAAAATCAAACTGAATTTTAAAATTATTATAGTTGTTACATACCATTACTAGAAAAAAGGTTTTCCTTGACAGACAATGTCTGTCATAAATGCCTATATATGACAGACAAATGTTTGTCATTGAAGGCCATTTCATAAAGGAAAATGACAGACATTAGGTCTGTCATAAAGTTTACGACAAACTTTTATGACCAACAATTACGACATACATACACGACATGCGTTTTCAACATACATTTACGGCTGACTTTGTTTGTCATAATTCGTAACATTTTTGTATTAATGACAAACATTTACGACTTCAAATTATGACATATGTTTTGTACAATATGATTTTTGACATATTTTTACGACATGCTTTGTATGTCATATATATATATATATATATATATATATATATATATATACACACACACACACACAGCCCAAATCTTAATCAAACTAAACTACATATTTAATGTCTAATAACGCAAAATAAAACATCATACATATATAAAAAGGCTTACATAAACTATAGTGTCAAATTCAAAAATACGGTCCAAATTCATCAAAAAGTAATTGTCAAATTCGTATCACTAATAAATAAAATTTATGACATAAGTAGCCCATTCTTCACACACCCTATCAAGCTCGACGTTTGTATATTCATTCTTCCCCCAAAACTGAGACAAAAACTAATATATTAGCAAAAAACCATTAAATAATTTTATATATAAATATTCTACAACACTTAAAGTCCATCAAGTAACTAATAGATTTACTTACATTGTTATTCAACACTTCAAGTCCTTCAACAACCGCTTTCATGAACTTAAGAACATAATACCCGCATTCTGTGTAACCATGCTGAAAGGGACACTGTACAATTATATAACAAATTGTTAGACATTGATCCAACACTAGCTTTAAGCTGTAACAGTTGAAGAATCATACCTATAGTTAACATGAGATCCTGGAAATACACATTTTTCAGGAAAAAAATTACCTTCAATGCCCTTTCAAGAGCAAGAGATATCATTCGCGCACACACATCACCTGATCAGTATTAGCCAACAATGAGCAAAAAGATGATTATATATGGCTCTTGTATTAGCAATTGAGAAAGAATTTAATGACATCAATGCCATTAAGAATATGTGCAATACCTTCTTGTTCTGGTTGATGAACTATATCCGAACAAGGAACATATAGATATGGTAAAGCCTGCATCATAATCAAGATACTTCATACTCATCATACTCAATAAATATTTGACAAATAGAAATCAAATAAAAACAACACTCTGTATCAAAATATGAAACATGATTCTACATTGTCAACCATAAGTACCTACCAAATTGCATTTCCTCATAAACTCCCAAGTTTTTAGAGGATCAATATGAGAAACTTACTCCATGAATATGCAAACATGTCTTCGGACCAGCCGATGTTGACCCATATACTCTAATCACAGGAACCTCATTCACCTTCACACCTGTCCATTCAGAAATATAAGTAAAAGAGACATATAAACATTTGCAAAAGAACTTTCTTTGCAAAGCAGACATAGACCCTCACTACTTTATAGCGTACAATCGATGTACTTTTATGGTGTAAACAAGCCATTTCAATTATCATATCTTCAGCTTTAATACTTGAACATTCATTTGGAGTTATTTAAAATAAAGGCTTTGTGTGTTGTGTTGGGAGCAATTTATGTGGTACAAATACAAAGTGCATGCATCTCTTTAGAGGAATTGAAAAACTTCAAAACTTTGTGTTGATGAATCGATTAAGTACAAATAGTCGCATCACATTTCCAAAACGTTAGCGCATAGTACCATGGTAAATGGAGACACTTTGTAACGTCCGGTTCCTGGTACGTATTTTAAATATAAGTATTTTCCTTTTTACGCTAGGACTCGACGAGTTGGAGGCCCAACTCGTCGAGTAGACTGGATTTTGGACGCGGGTTTTAAGTAACCTACTCGACGAGTCGGGAGCCCGACTCGACGAGTAGGACTGCCTGGATGAAACCCTAATATCTAGGGTTTCCACCCTATTTAAACACATTATCTTGTCCCACTTCAGCCTCCATCGTCTCTCACAGTCCAGAAAAAGCCCTAACTCGAAACCCTAAAGCATTTGGAGTATTCTTGAGCCATTTTTGTGTGTTTCTGGTTGTTTGAAGCTTGAAGAAAGAAGTGGAAGTTTGGTGGTTCTAGAAGGAGCAAGTAGATCCAGAGATTTTGCTTCATTTCCAGCTCATTCAAGGTAAAAAGCTTCAACCTTGACCATTTATCTCTTAAATCTCTAGTTTGGACAAGTTTCTACCTTTTCTAAGTTTAGTAGAGCCATTTTCGGGATTTTGTGGTTCTAAGGGGGTATGACTTCAGATATGGAACCATTGAGGGTTCCCATGGCATAAAGGTGCCAACTTTATGGCCATGGGAGTCCTTTGCATCATATAAACCTCATTTTAGAGCCTTTTGAGCCAAAAATCCCATGCATGAACGTCAAGTTCGTAGCTTTACGTGTAATATGGACCCTAGGAGGTCAGATCTATGTTTTGGATGCTTTAGGACCATCTCAAATCGACTGAATAGTTTTGGACATAGAGGGACTCGACGAGTCGCTTATGTGACTCGGCGAGTCAGGTTGCAATTTTTCCCCAAAACCCTTCTGATATCGTGTAGTGTGTTGAGTTGGAAGAAGACTCAGCCAGTTGGGTCCATTATGGACCTGAAGATCCACGTACTCGACGAGTTCAAGGATGAACTCGGCGAGTTCGAGGCAATATCCCAACTACATGAAGATGGAGTTGACGAGTTCAAGGATGAACTCGGCGAGTCAAGGACTAAACACCTTAACTCGGATGAAGATGAACTCGACGAGTTCAAGGATGAACTTGGCGAGTCAGTTGTAGAAGGTCCCGACTATGTTTAAAGGAGAACTCGGCGAGCCCTTGTAAGGCTCGGCGAGTAGGGTCGAAGTCATGGCGTTTTCATGATTTCGAAACTCGACGAGTTGTGTCGAGTCAACTGGATGTTGACTTTGACCAAGGTGTTGACCTTGACTTTGACTTTGACATAAGTTGACCAGGAAATGGTAATTAAGGAAGATTTTTATGTGTAGGATCTGAGAGGGATTGATTCTGGCAGCAAGGACAGTTCAGACACTTTACGACATTGAGGTGAGTTACCTTCCAATAGAGGTGGGTCTAAGGCACCAATGCTGGCCCACCAGTAGGCGTTTATGTATGAGATGATTGTTTTTGTGATAATTGTCTGGGTTGCCACTATCTGATATGCCTTATGTGCTAGGATGCTCTGTTATATGTGTTAGTAGTAGTAGGGGTGAAATAGTCCCCGGATACCGGTTGAAAGATACCGAAGGGGTAGTCAGTGCCCATGCATGCCTAGCAGTATGTTTATGTTATGTTGTTATATGGTGGTGGTAGGGGTGAAATAGTCCCCAGTAGTCGGTTGAGATAAACCGATGGGTAAGTCAAGCACCCCAGAATGGCTTGACATAGGTAAGTCAAGAACCCCAGAATGGCTTGACCTGGGTAAGTCAAGCACCCCAGAATGGCTTGACCTGGGTAAGTCAAGCACCCCAGAATGGCTTGACATGGGTAGGTCAGGCACCCCAGAATTGCCTGGCAGTATGTATGTTGTATGGTATGTGGTATGATGAGGGAACTCACTAAGCTTCGTGCTTACAGTTTACAGTTTTGTTTTCAGGTACCTCTTCATCGAAGGGGTAGGAACTGGCACGGTAGCAGCGCATCGCACACACACCTGATTTCCGCACTATGATGTCCTTTGGATTGTACTCTGACATTATTATTATTCCATGACATGTTTTTATGACATTTGACTTATGGGATATGAGTTTGATATGATATTGATGTTGTTTTTCAGTAAATGGTTTTATAAATTACTTAATTAAAAACGAAATTTTTGGTCTTGAAAATTGGGATGTTACAAGTTGGTATCAGAGCCTTGGTTTGAGGGATTCAGACACAACTTCGGGGGTGTCTGAACTCAAATCGAGGGCATGAAACATTTTTACAATAAAATTGTTTTCTAAATGTTTAAAACAAGGAGTTTTGAGAAAGAACAAGGCGTGTGATGCGTGCGACCGGCCGAGCTCAGTTAAGTTTTTCCCAAGATACACATACATGTTATGTTATGATGTGATATGATTATGAGAACTGCATGCTAGATTAGGGCTAAGGATCTAGGAAGGATGCCTTGTATGCCTATTATATGTGTATGAGAACTGCATGCTAGATTAGGGCTTAGGATCTAGGAAGAAGCCTTATGTGCCTGTTATATGTGCTTATTGAGTTACATGCTAGAACTGATAAGTCAGTGATTTGATGGCCTGAATAGGATATGTTTGGTATGGTTAATCAATTCTCGAATGCTACTTGCTTTGTGCTTTTAGGGATTCTAGTTATCTTTAACTAACTAGTAAACGAATACGTTAAGTTACATATTGCGAGGACAAAATAATTTCAGAAGGTTAGGTCTAGCCCTATTGCACAGCTCTTGTTAGAGTCCAACCGTTGTAGGGCAGGATCTCTCATTCTAAGAATTATCTGGTCTTAGTGATATGTGATGGTATTCGCAAGATAGTTAGGTAAGGGTGGCAGGAATTCCTTATGTAGCTGATGGCGGAGAGTAGGTCGGAGAGTTACCCTAGGGTAAGCCTAGGATGAGATTGGTACAGAGAGCAGTAGCAGTAGAAGGGACTTGGTGAAGTCAAGGCAAACCTTGAGGAAAGTACGGATAGATGTGGAAGGTAGTATGGGCCCGTACTACTGAAAGCAGAGGATCTGTACTCGAGTCAAGGCGGGCCGAGATAGAACCAGGGAACTTGTAGTATGTGAGACCTCCTGAGGTTATGTATGACCCTGAAAATTATGTGTTTTGTTTCATAATGGTGATGATTACGCGACACGGAGGAGAATCTGGTTCAGGATCAGGTGTCGAGCTAGTTGATGAGGGACTGCGTGAGTTCATTGCTTCTGAGATCACTAGAGGCATCCTTGAGTCGACCCCGATGATTTTTCGGTCGATCAAGGAAGGGATTATTGAGCTGATGGAGGATCGCCTTAGGGCGTTTAGGAGTGACTGGGCGGCTAGCCAGTCAGGGGCGCGCACACTGTCCTTTAAGGACTTCAGGGGTTGCGGTGCGCCAGACTTCCACGTGGTGAAGGACCTCATTGTTGCCAGGAGATGGATTGCATACATGGAGTCTGCTCAGTTGACTAGCTTCTTCCATGAGGGGTCGAAGGTTCGGTATACTGCTGGATGTTTGAGGGACAAGGCTAGAGATTGGTGGGAGTCAGTTGGTGATTCTTTGGGAGCCTCAGTCGATGAGGCTATGACCTGGTCTGACTTTGTGACCAGGTTTAAGGCTGAGTTTGCGCCGACTGTGGAGCTTCAGCAGCTGGCCAGGGAGTTTCTGGACATGAGACAGACTACTGAGACGGTGGCGGAGATTACCGACAAGTTTCGGGAGAGGGACTTACTGGTGCCTCAGTATGCAGGAGATGAGGAGATGCGGAAGACCCGCTATCATGATATGTTGAGAACTGATATTCGGGAGCATTTCAGCTACTCAGCATGGTCGACCCTGGATTCCATGATTTCCGGGGCGAGGGAGAGAGAGGTTGATTTGGAGCACCTCAGGAAGAGGAAGGCAGAGACGTAGCAGGTTACTGGGGTTTCTGGGAAGAAACCCAAGGGATCCGACACTAGGTCGAAGGGCCAGCCGGGCCAGGGCCGCTGCAGGAAATGCGGCAGGCCGCATGAGGGAGTTTGTAGACTGGGATCATCGGGCTGCTAAAAGTGCGGCAAGAATGGGCACTTAGGCAGGGATTGTACTGCCCCTACCCCCACCTTCCATACATCATACTTGATTTGCTTTCATTGCAATCAGAAGGGCCATAAAAAGGCCAAGTGCCCGAGATTGACAGCAGCAGCAGCGCCAGTGGCGGCGCCAGCTCCAACGACCCTGCGACTCACTGATGGTCGGCAGGACAAGTCAGAGGCTCCGGTGGTGAGGAGACGAGCCTTCCAGTTGACTACCGAGGAGGCACGCGCCGCACCCGATGTGGTGACGGGTATGATTTCTTCTCCTTAGCTTTTATTATATGTTGTTTATGATATTTATGTGCCATGTTATGTATTTTGTTTAGGATCGTTCCATGTGAACGGTATTCCAGTTCAGGTGTTGTTCGATTCGGGTGATACCTGATCATTTGTCTCTCTTGCACTTAGCAAGAGGTTCCCTGAGTCTTCGGGCATGTTGGATTGCCCTCTAGAGGTCGAGATTGCTGACGACCGATCAGTTCGAGCATCAGAGGTTTTCAGAGGTTGTGTTTTGAGGCTGTTCGAGGAGCGCTACCTAGTAGACTTGATTCCCATACCATTACGTGGGAGCAAGGTCATCCTCGATATGGACAGGTTGAGCCCTAATGGGGCTGTGATTGACTACGCGCAGCAGTTGGTACGTGTCAGGACCCTAAGTGGGGGAGAGCTGGTGATTCAGGGCGAGAGGCCACAACGCGGACCAACTTTATGCTCAGCAGCGATGGCTAGGCGCTACCTTCAGCAGGGTTGCGTCGGATATGTCGCCTACGTCATGGATACCCGAGAGGAGGTCAAGGCGATTGTGAGTGATGTGCCAGTGGTGCAAGAGTACCCGGATGTGTTTCCAGAGGAGTTGCCTGGGATACCTCCGGAGCGGCAGGTGGAGTTTAGGATCGACCTGGTCCCTGGTGCGGCTCCGGTAGCCAAGGCACCATATCGGTTGGCTCCTCCCGAGATGTAGGAGTTGTCTACACAGCTGTAGGAGCTTTTAGACAAAGGATTCATCAGACCGAGTAGTTCACCCTGGGGAGCCCCGGTTCTGTTCGTGAAGAAGAAGGACGGGTCGTATCGGATGTGTATAGATTACTGGGAGCTGAACAAGGTAACAGTGAAGAACCGTTACCTACTCCCGAGGATTGATGATCTCTTCGACCAGCTACAGGGGGAATCTTGGTTTTCCAAGATAGATCTACGTTCAGGCTACCATCAGATGAGGGTCAGAGACGAGGATGTACATAAGACTGCATTCCGGACTCGCTATGGCCACTACGAGTTCGTGGTGATGCCCTTCGGGCTCACCAATGCTCATGTTGCGTTCATGGATCTCATGAACCGCGTATGCAGACCGATGCTGGATCGGTTTGTGATAGTTTTCATCGATGGCATCTTGGTTTACTCCAAGACGCAGGAGCAGCATGAGGAGCACTTGCGGGAGGTGTTGGATACCCTGGGGAGGGAGAGCTTGTATGCCAAGTTCTACAAGTGCGAGTTCTGGTTACGTGAGGTGTAGTTTCTGGGGCACCTTGTCAACCAGAACGAGATTTTGGTCGATCCGGCCAAAGTAGAGGTTGTGATGAGATGGGAGGTTCCGAAGTCTCCTTCTGAGATTCGGAGTTTCCTGGGATTGGCGGGCTATTACTGGAGATTCATTCAGGATTTCTCTAAGATAGTCGTACCCTTGACCCGGCTTACGAAGAAAGTCGTTGTATTTCATCGGGTGCCTGAGCAGCAGGCAGCGTTTGAGACATTGAGGCAGAGATTATGTGAGGCGCCAATTTTAGCCCTTCCAGAGGGCGTGGAGGATTTTGTAGTGTACTGCGATGCGTCCATTTCGGGTTTGGGCGCAGTACTGATGCAGAGAGGGCACGTCATCGCCTACGCCTCGAGGCAGCTGAAGCCTCACGAGGCAAAATACCCGACGCACGATTTAGAGTTGGGGGCGGTCGTCTTCGCCCTCAAGATATGACGACATTACCTCTATGGGGTCCGTTATACCATTTACACGGATCACAAGAGTCTGAGGTACCTCATGGATCAGCTGAATCTGAACATGAGGCAGCGTCGGTGGCTAGATGTGGTGAAGGATTACGATTGTGAGATCCTCTACCACCCGAGGAAGGCCAATGTTGTGGCTGATGCTCTTAGCCGCAAGGCAGCCCCGATCAGAGACGTTTGCTTGCGGATGGAAGTAGTGACTCCGTTTCTGGAGCAGATCCGAGAGGCCCAGCAGGAGGCTATGAAGGAGGAACATCGGAGGAGCGAGCGTATTGTAGGATAGGTTTCCTCCTTCGACTACGATAGCCGTGGGTTGTTGACACTACACCGTAGAGTGTGGGTTCCATATCATGGAGGGGTGCACCATATTTTGATGGAGGAGGCGCACAAATCCCGATTCTTGATGCATCCCGAGGCGACAAAGATGTACCGAGATCTTCGTCCTGATTACTTGTGGTCCCGCATGAAGCGGGATGTAGTCTGGTACGTCGAGAGGTGCCTGACCTGCAGGAAGGTCAAGGCAGAGCACCAGCGGCCTCACGGCAAGACGCAGCCGTTGGACATCCCCATATGGAAATGGGAAGATATTACCATGGACTTCATCACCAAGCTTCCCAGGACCGTGCGGGGAGTGGATTCCATATGGGTTATCGTGGATCGTTTGACCAAGAGTGCCCTTTTCATACCGATCCAAGAGAGCATTTCGGCCGAGAAGCTGGCCGACATCTATATTCGAGAGGTTGTAGCTCGACACGGAGTTCCATTCTATGTGATTTCTGACAGAGATGTGCAGTTCACTTCCAAATTCTGGAAGAAATTCCACGACGAGTTGGGTACTCATCTGCACTTTAGCACCGCTTTTCACCCGTAGACGAATGGTCAGAGCGAGCGGACCATCCAAACTTTGGAGGATATGTTGCGGGCATGCGTTTTAGACTTCGTTGGTAGCTGGGATACCTATCTTGCCTTGGTATAGTTTTCCTACAATAATAGCTACCATGCGAGTATCGATCGTCCTCCCTTCGAGATGTTATACGGGAGGAAGTGCAGGACCCCGATTTGCTGGGGTGAGGTTGGGCAGAGAGTCATGGGGAGTACCGACGTGGTACTCAAGATGACGGAGAGGATCCAGCAGGTCCGAAGTAGGCTTCAGACTGCTCAGAGCCGGCATAAAAGTTATGCCAACAAGCGTCGTTCGGACCTGTAGTTCCAGGTCGGGGATATGGTCCTCCTGAAGGTGTCACCTTGGAAAGGTGTCATCCGGTTCAGGAAGCGGGGCAAGTTGGGCCCCAGGTACATCGGTCGTTTCAGGGTTGCAGCCCGGGTGGGCAAGGTGGCATATAGGTTGGATATGCCAGCCGAGCTTAGTCAGATTCATAGCACCTTTCACGTCTCCCAGCTGCGGAAGTGCCTGGTAGACGACTCTACAATGGTGCCTCTAGAGGATATTCAGGTGGAAGACAGCCTGAACTACATTGAGCGGCCAGTAGCTATCCTCAACAGGAAGTCGAAGGACCTGAGGAACAAGAGGGTTGAGTTGGTGAAGGTGCAATAGCAGCACCGCAAGGGCTCAGAATGGACTTGGGAGCCGGAGGACGAGATGAGGGAGCACTACCCCGAGCTTTTTCCAGATGCAGCAGCATACTTCGAGGAAGAAGTCTAAAATAAGTGGGGGAGATTTGTAACGCCCGGTTCCCGGTACGTATTTTAAGTATAAGTATTTTCATTTTTACATTGGGACTCGACGAGTTTGAGGCCCAACTCGTCGAGTAGACTAGATTTTGGACGCGGGTTTTAAGTAACCTACTCTACGAGTTGGGAGCCCGACTCGACGAGTAGGACTGCCTGGATGAAACCCTAATATTTAGGGTTTGCACCCTATTTAAACACATTATCTTGTCCCACTTCAACCTCCATCGTCTCTCACAGACCAGAAAAATCCCTAACTCGGAACCCTAAAGCATTTGGAGTATTCTTGAGCCATTTTTGTGTGTTTGTGGTTGTTTGAAGCTTGAAGAAAGAAGTGGAAGCTTGGTGGTTCTAAAAGGAGCAAGTAGATCCAGAAATTTTGCTTCATTTCCAGCTCATCCAAGGTAAAAAGCTTCAACCTTGACCATTTATCTCTTAGATCTCTAGTTTGGACAAATTTATACCTTTTCTAAGTTTAGTAGAGCCATTTTTGGGATTTTATGGTTCTAAGGGGGTATGACTTCAGATCTGGAACCAATGAGGGTTCCCATGGCATAAAGGTGCCAACTTTATGGCCATGGGAGTCCCATGCATCATATAAACCTCATTTTAGAGCCTTTTGAGCCAAAAACCCCATGCATGAACGTCAAGTTCGTAGCTTTACGTGTAATATGGACGCTAGGAGGTCAGATCTATGTTTTGGATGCTTTAGGACCATCTAAAATCGACTGAATAGTTTGGACATAGAGGGACTCGGCGAGTCGCTTATGTGACTCGACGAGTCAGGTTGCAATTTTTCCCAAAAACCCTTCTGATATCGTGTAGTGTGTTGAGTTGGAAGAAGACTCAGCCAGTTGGGTCCATTATGGACCTGAAGATCCATGTACTCGACGAGTTCAGGGATGAACTCGGCGAGTTCGAGGCAATATCCCAACTACATGAAGATGGACTCGACGAGTTCAAGGATGAACTCGGCGAGTCAAGGACTAAACACCTTAACTCGGATGAAGATTAACTCGACGAGTTCAAGGATGAACTCGGCGAGTCAGTTGTAGAAGGTCCCGACTGTGTTTAAAGGAAAACTCGGCGAGCCCTTGTAAGGATCGGCGAGTAGGGTCGAAGTCTTGGCGTTTTCATGATTTTGGAACTCGACGAGTTGTGGGGCCAACTCAACGAGTTGAGTCAACTGGATATTGACTTTGACCTAGAGTTGACTTTGACCAAGGTGTTGACCTTGACTTTGACTTTGACATGAGTTGACCAGGAAATGGTAATTAAGGAAGATTTTTATGTGTAGGATCTGAGAGGGATTGATTCCAGCAGCAAGGACAGTTCAGACACTTTACAACATTGAGGTGAGTTATCTTCCAGTAGAGGTGGTTCTAAGGCACCATTGACGTCCCACCAGTAGGCGTTTATGTATGAGATGATTGTTTTTGTGATAATTGTCTGGGTTGCCACTATCTGATATGCCTTATGTGCTAGGATGCTCTGTTATATGTGTTAGTAGTAGTAGGGGTGAAATAGTCCCCGGATACCGGTTGAAAGATACCGAAGGGGGTAGTCAGTGCCCATGCATGCCTAGCAGTATGTTTATGTTATGTTTTTATGTGGTAGTGGTAAGGGTGAAATAGTCCCTAGTAGTCGGTTAAGATAAACCGATGGGTAAGTCAAGCACCCCATAATGGCTTGACATGGGTAAGTTAAGCACCCCCAGAGTGGCTTGACCTGGGTAAGTCAACCACCCCAGAATGGCTTGACCTGGGTAAGTCAAGCACCCCAGAATGGCTTGACATGGGTAGATCAGGCACCCTAGAATTGCCTGACAGTATGTATGTTGTATGGTATGTGGTATGATGAGGGAACTCACTAAGCTTCTTGCTCAGTTTACATTTTTTGTTTTCAGGTATCTCTTCATCGAAGGGGAAACAGCCGACACGGTAGCAGCGCATCGCAGACATACCCGATTTCCGCACTATGATGTCCTTGGGATTGTATCATGATATTATTATTATTCCATGACATGTTTTTATGACATTTGACTTATGGGATATGAGTTTGATATGATATTGATGCTGTTTTTCAGTAAATGGTTTTATAAATTACTTAATTAAAAACAAAATTTTTGGACTCGAAAATTGGGATGTTACACACTTGTAAGAGTGTAGAAAAGTTATGACTCAAGATGAGATAAATTAAATATAGTTCATGAGCATAGATACCTTGAAAGCTACTGTAACATAGATCAAGGCCTGGAATTGGAAGAGACATGTAGTAATCAATTGACACTATTTGAACGCTGAAAATATTCAAATCCGCCTGGGAGTCTTCCATTGATTTCTCTGAACTTCATGAAAATTGGGGCAAATAATGCGATAGTGGTGAATCGGAGGTACGTCGTCGGCGCTTGGCTCGATTGGCGAAGAGAGGAGATCGAAGACTCACATTGGCAATTCTGGAAGCCTTAACTGATCGTGAAGAGGGAGAAGAAATAAAGGCGGGGCTTTCTCTTTCTCTTTCGGCGATATCAGACCCATCGCATCCGAGTGGCGAGCTCCGGTGGTCTACGATGAAGCGCCACCGTCTGTCGACCCTTAATAGCAGCAACTTTAATGCCCGTCACCACCATCTCTTGTCAACGGCGAAGCTCCATCGCACCTCTCGACCATTGCGTGACCTCCCTCCATACAGATCGACGTTCCCAACTTGCTGACGTGAGATCCGCTGAAACAGCTCCATTGGCGGTCTCCGTCGTCGCCGCCGGTAGCAACTATTGACTCCCATACTATCAATCGGCGCCGGAAATAGCATCACAGCTCCAACCACTAGGTGTCCTGTCACCGAGCGCATCCTTCCTTGGAGATCGAAGATGTAAGGGCAACATACGTCAGTCAACAAATGGGCCTGTGGTTTCCCTAGTAAGTTCAAATAAGAAAATCAGCACTTGGGCCTAATTTCGAGATGGGCTACAAAGAATCCTATTTTGGGCTTCCCCAATCCAGTTTTTGGGTTTATTGGGCTATCCCTACAATACAAATAATGACCCAATTTTAAAAGATAAAATTCAACCATTCTACGCTCGCATTATGCAAGCTTCGCCCAACAAAATACGTTTTCAGAATACGTATTGCGGTCCGGAATCGCTCGACATTATCAAAAAAAAAAAAAAAACAAAGAAATAGGGCCTAATTCGTTTTCCATGGACTATAGTGCTCTAACTGGGCTGCAATTTCATATTGGGCTCTTCCCAAATTAACTTTTTCATATCATTGGACAAGTCCAACAACATCAACATGGACTGTAGAAATGGTCCTTCAACTCGTTTAGTTTTTTTGTTATAGAAACGGTCATTCAACTATTTTTTTTACAAACCATCTAAACATTTATTTCATTTAAAATTTTGGTGTTTTGATAGCTATTATCATGCATAATTTTCCTTTTTATATATGATATTTTCTATCATGCATCGCTTTGTTATATATAATAACTATTATTTGTAGGTTAGCAAACAAAAATAATGCTAACCTACCGATTAGAAAAGTCATTCTTCAGGTTTTTTTTAGAGTTTTCACCAAAATATAACTTTTTTCAAAACACTCATCTTTTTGTTTTTTTTCCTCACACCAAACTGGAGCTTTTTCAAATTGGTTCAACTGTTCCGGTTTTTTTTCCCCTGCTTTGTAATTAGTTTTTTTGCACTAATGTAGTGGTTTATTGGTTTTAATATTTAACTCATATCCTTCAAACCTGCTTTAATTTTTTTTCATACTATATAGTGCTCATGTACTTGTCGACATAGCATCATTGTATTAATTTTTGCGATTACTAACTTTTTCTTATAGTATTAACGGATAAAAATCATTTTAAGTTACTCTTTAAAATATGACATAAAATTACGATATACATTTTTGTCTGTCGTAATCAATTGATATTTTACGATATATGACATAAGTTTTATGACAGACTTTTATGCATGTCATAAAAGTGTTGTATGTCGTAATTCGTCTGTCAAGAAAAGCTTTTTTTCTATTAGTGTACGTCGTTAGCGATCAAAGAATATGTACATAACATAAAAAAACTACATATAAGATTGTATTGAGTTGATCATAAACAACAAGAAAACATACTCAAAATGCAACTACGAAACGAGTTTGGTAAGACAGGGGCATGCAAAAATATGCAGTTTACTTGTGAGTGTGCATTATATTTTGAATATATATGCTTTGTATTCTCAAACCACTTACATGTATGATCCGGGCCAAAGCATGCATGTTACGGGAAAATATTACGCTTTCATCGTATTAAAGCAAGATCTCTTGATCTCTTCCTAAAATATCTCCCTTTCTATTTTTCTTTCATCTCTTCACGGTTGTACCCTAACCGTCATAATATTTTCACCTCCGACAATCCCTCTCTCGATCGTCTTTCTCTCTTCCTCTCCACTGTGACTACAAAAAATCCTTATGGAATTACGAACATTAAAGCGTACATTCAATTTACTGTGGATCTGGATCGCGTCTAGACTATGACTCATGGCGAAACTCATTGCAATGGTTTTAGAGTTTCGGATCATCTCGTTGAACCAAATTTAAAAACATCAGGGAGATTCGACAAAACATAACGGATTCGATATCTCAACCACCAGTACATATGATTTTAAAGGTCATCAAGTATGGAAGAACCTCGAAACCTTTTTTCGCAACAATACAGATGTCAAAGCCATTCAGCTTGACAACAAGCTTCCTAATATTGTTATTGGTAATTCGGCAATCATAGAATATTACACCTGAATCAAGACGATAGTCGACTTACTTGACAACATTGACGTTGTTGTCTCGGAAAAGAACCTTGTCATGCACACCATTAAAGATTCAATAAATTATCTCCTAAATTTGACTATATAACGTGCCTAGTCCGTCGTTGTGTTCGTCCTCCCTCGTTTGTGGAGCCAAAATCTACGCTTTTACTCAAAGAACAATGTATAAACCACGTTTACTCTCACACCATTCAAGCCACTCACACATATCATTCATATTCTCTTACGATTCTTGTTACCGAACACTCCAACAACAACTATCATGTCGGTGGTCAATGTGATGGCCATGACTGCGGAAAAAATAGACAAGGTGGCCGGGATTAAGAACATGAGAGTTGTGACGGTTCTGGCAAACAACAATAATCCATGGACCAATAAAGGTGGGTTAGCCGTTAGTACCCTTAGGACTACCCCCTCTCACCAGACTTTTCCCTTTTGGGCCTACATTGCAGCAACATGGGCTCTTGTCGACTCTTACAACACCGCATATTTGGCCTCGGGAGCTGTAGAACTAACCTACAAATGGCTAGCCTATCTCTTATTCACATCCATTCAGCCTAGGGATGTTCATTGTTCAGATAAAACCGAATTGTCCAATTAGACAATTTGGATTGGGCTATTTGGTTTGGATAATTGGATTTTTGGATTGGTTTTTAGCAAAACCGAGTTATTATTTTGGATTTCGGTTTGGTTTTGGTTTATAAAATAAAAACCAAATAGTCCAAAAAAACGAATAACTATTTATCGTTTGTTTATTTATATACATTTTTTGTTTTTAATATACTTCTTTTAATTATTTTTTAAGTGTAAATTGTTTTTTTAAATAGATTTGAATGTATTACCCAATAAAAAACCTAAATATGTACTTCTCAAATGTTTTATCTATAGAATATTAAATGATAACACATTTTTCTTAACGGTTGTTCATAGATTTTAATTCACAACTAAACAATTTATTTTTGTTTAAATTTGTCTAACATTCAGGTTTTATAAGTTTTAAATGTTACAGCTCTTGAAAACCGAATTGTAAAAACCGATCCAACTGAATTGTAATTTGGTTGGTTCGGATCGGACTTGAATTTAGTTTGGATTGTTCAGATCTGTGTTTTGAAAACCGAAATCCATTTGGATTCACTTGATTGGATCGGATCGAACCGATCCATCCAAACGAACACCCCTAATTCAGCCAACATCCAACCCAAAACATCACTATTGGCCCATTTTGTCACTTATCCCGCCATAACAGATAACACCGCCTTGGAGTAATCAAGCGTAAACTTTTACCGACCAAGCAACCGCAAATGTTCAAAACTTTATCCTTGAATTATCCAAAAAAACATTGGATGGTATATAGATTTGGGTGCTACGTCTCATCTCCGTAATAACACTTGTATACCACAATGTATTATATATATATATATATATATATATATATATATATATATATATATATATATTAAATCCAAGGTACCTTTGTGAACAGTGATGTGATCCTATTAGATCACTTTTATTTTTTAGTTTTTATATTTTTACTATGGACTGTTCTAGACATTGGCATCGTCATCACATCCCTTCAACGTTTTCTGCCACGTCTCATTCACCGCTTCATCTACTTGGTTTCTTCACCCCATATCCCCAAATCAGCCATACTTTTCCCAACCCACCTCTCCTTCTACGCACCCTAATTTCTTTCCATCTTTTGTCTCCCCCTCCCACCGCTTCCAGTCACATCCACCACCGTTGATAGTTGACGTTTTGGGTTCCTCCACCAATTCTATTCATCTGCTTCTATCTTCCCTTTTCTTAAAATCTATTGCCTTCTGCTTCCACCAAAGATTCTCTTTTTACAACCATCGGGTATGTTTTCATCGACTCTTCCAGGAACAATAAGTCTGAACCCATTGATGATGAATAGGTTACATCTGAATGCTTCATTCCTCTTTTTTTCACACCTTCGGTTGGGTTTTTTAAGCCCTAATATCTATGCATACGACTAGGTCGACTTTTTTTTGTACTTTGTTGTCCAGACGTTGGATTTTCTACCCCTTTCTGTACCACTTCTGCGTTCAATCGCTTCAGTTCCTGAGATAATACGGTAACCGGGTTCAGTATTTCGACGTACGGTTATCCCACCTCCGAATCTACTATCGATTGACTGATAATGGTCATGCCCAAAAGTCAAATACAAGTTAACCTTCAGTCTGTGACATTCAAAGGGGACTGAAACTATAAGTAGAACGTCAGGTATTCGGGTATTTGAATTTGATGTCTATTCTTCCATCATCGCTATGCCAAATAGACGTCCATTTTCTTTGTTTTCGCAAATTACAGACCTTTAGACCTTCTACCAGCACCACACATGCTACAATTTTGTTTTTTGTCTATTGAATCATTTGGTGTTTATTGGTGGTTCTATTGAAAATTTTTCTTATTACTTGGAATTGTTTTTCCTTTTGCACGCCAGGTGTTCGATGAAATGTCTGATTCAACGAATGTTGTAAAATGATGTTTTCTTAAATGTGTGAATAGAAGGAATTGTTACATGTCAATTTTTTGGTAAAATATGTTCGATTCCTCCACAAAACCGAATACAAGGTCAGTGTTATCACATTGCTGACAAGCCTTTTATTTACATGCCTGATTATCTGTTTCATATTTTTTTATTTAAAAAGTCATTTAAGACTGCATTATGTATGTTATTTAGGTACAAAGAAGTTGATGACGAAGGCATGACTATGACTATGTTTGGCGTACTAGCTGAAAAGCTAACTGATAGCTGAAAAACTAGCTGATAGCTGAAATAGCAAGCTGTTAAATAAAAAGCTAGTTGATAGCTGAAAAGCTAGCTGATAAAAAATAACTTTTGGTAAAACTAGCTGAAAAGATGGCTGAAATATATAAAATTACATAAAAGGACATGTAAGAGTATGTGTTTCTATAATTAATTAAGGGGTGTATTTGGAAAATTTTAAAAAAACTCCTAAAAAGCTAGTCTAACTAGCTTTTCAAAAAGCTAGCTTATAAGCTACTTTTTGGCTTGCCAAACACGACAACATAAAATACTCGAAAAATAAGCTAGCTTATCAGCTAGCTGTGGCGCGCCAAACACAACCTATACACGCACATCAACAATTTTATGATTTAAGATTTTGCGTTGCTTTTCTTTATAACTCTAATTATCGAATGTGGTTTATGAACAAATGGTTTCACCTTGATTATAATTCTTTGAAAACAGGTGTTTATATTATTTTTAAAAATTAAAAAAAATTATTCTGAAAACTGGGACGTTACAAAAGTACACTTAAGTGCGAAAATCTCTAGCACCAAATTGTATGTGATACAATAAAGTAGTAAAGGAGTAAGTATTATATGTACTTGAGCACTTCCTATTTGTTTATGTTCTCCCTTACACCATGTTCATGAGTTCAATTTAAAGAAGGAAAAGAAGAGAAATAGATGGAAGTGAGAAGAAAGTAAAAGAAACTAGTGTTTTCGAGTTTCATTAAAGGAATGAAGTGAAAGGAAACAGAATGATCATTTCCCCTTCTAATTTTCCTTCCAATTTGCAAGGATTTAGAGAGAAAAAAACAAAATGTTTTATTTTTTTCACTTCTCTCCAACTCAGGAACACAAATTAAAAAAAAATCATTTATTTTCTCTTTTTTTTTCTCTCCTTACTTTATTTCCCTTTTTTTTCTTTGCTAAAGCTCGGGAACTAGACTTTAGTGCTTATCATCTTACATTTGTTGGTTCTTTATTTACAATATGTATTTGTTATTGTTTCCTTTAGATGTCTCATCGCAAGTATCTACTTTTACTGTCTATGTATTGGTACATTATTTATATGCTTACTTTGCTCCTCTTTTACTTTAAGCCTTATTGTTTGTATTTATTAATTTATTTCTTCATGGTGGACTACGGTTTTATATAAGGAGTTCATACATCGCAGACCCTCGATTTCCTTTTTCCTTTTGCTTATGCTAGCGGTTGTTGAGGAAACAGCCCAACTGCCTACATCTTAGCTTACCATTACCCCATATTTATAGGATTGGGGTTTTGTTAGGGTCAATCTTTTTCTCTCATTCAATTACTAACTTAGTTATCACAGTACTTGGGAAACGTAATTCAGAGGTTGCTGTTCGAGATTTCAAATGGGTTAGTTGGATACCTATTAAACTAAATTGTTTTGTTTGGAGGATCCCTGTTGCTAAAAATCTCATGGTTCGCAACATTATTTTACCTACCACTGTTATCCCTTTTTGCAACACTGATGAGGAAGATATCGAGCATATATTTTTTCGATGCTCTTTTGCAATACAGGTTTGGCATTGGTTTTTTTCATGGAGCTGCTTTACGTTGAATCCCCCATGAATTGCAAATGTCTACACACAGGAAGAACAGGAGAAAGATGAAATTAGCCTTGGTATATTCTTTGATTTGGTGGATCTGGAGAGCCCGAAACGATTTGGTGTTTAAAAAAAAGAGACGTTCTCCTATGAAATTGGTGGATGACATTCAATTGAGTGCGTTCAATTGGATTAAACATAGACATTGATATAGTAGTCTAAATTGGTTTGATTGGTGTAAGTTTCCTTTTTATGCTTGTACTATGTGATTTTTTGTTTTCATTTGTACTTTGTATTTTGCTCTAGCATCTTGCTAGTTGGTTTTAATGCATCCGACGTTAAAAAATAAATAAATAAATAAAAATAAAAACCCTTGGGGTCCAAAACCCGATGTGTATTCTGAAATTTCTTTTTCTTTGTAATTGATAACATGTATTATAGCTATGGCAAGCACCTTGAGTCAACTGTCAAGTGCAACGGATCGGGTGTCATAACAAATTTTGTCTTGAAGCATTTCTTATAAAATAAACTATTACAAAATTAATAAATAATTATATAACAATAAAAGTAGGATTTTATCTCAATAATCAAACTAAGTAAAATTATTCAAGAAGATAAATTCAAAGAGAACTCATTTGGGAAACATGGTTTTCACTATAGGACATGTACTATGCAAAATTATCTATGTGAAAATATGCAAACATGTGTTGGATTTAATTATCAAGTGTTTATGAACGTAAACCTGAACAATTTAACAAAAAAGAAATATATTATAATAGTTTAAAAGTCCTAATTTAGATCCTTACAAATTATTCTATTAAATATCTGCATTATTAATTGGATAATATTTTTAAATTTTATCTTCACCTAAATACTTCAAAATGTTCTTGAATTCTTATCAATAATTGTCTAAGTCATTGTTTTAATCTTTGGATTTATTGTCCGGCATATGATTTTAAATGGTCCTCTTTCTATTTTTATTGGACCCGGCCTGATATTCTCATATCTTTTTCACTGTTTTGGTTGTCTATGTACGTAACTATGTATATCTCAATTCTGAGGGACTTGAATATTCGTTATCAATAACTTCTTTTTCCTGAATTTTTTTATTATTAAAAAAGTATAGTCATTTCTTGTTGGTTAAATTTGATATTTGTAACATAAAAAAGTAACACATTTAGTTAGACTGTAATTTAAACTATGATCAGATCTGTTATCTTTTCCATTACAATATTGTAACAGAAAAAGTAACATATTTATCACGGTTTTAATTTAAATTGCGAATTTCTATTATCTTTCCTGTTGTTATGGTATTAAATTAAACTTTAAATGGTTTTTATAATAATCAATCTTTCTTCAAACTTGTTAATAACCGGAACTCTGACGGACGTTTTATTAAAATAAAAGAAAAAAAAATATAAACATAAAATTTGGGGTTTATAACCCCACAAAGTAAAAGTACAAACGACTCCCATTTAAACGAGTAAAAAAACATCAACCACTTAAAGAAAGTAGTGGAAAAAACGTAAACAAAGCTGACTCGGGTGTGTGAAATGTAAATTATGAAAAGACTTGATTTGACTCGTATGGGTCTTTCTTTCTCTATCGTTGTCTCCCATTCCACTCATTACAGCTACTGAGTTCACCAGAATCGTTTCCCGGGTTGACTCATACTCATCACTCGATAATAGTACTGCCAGGTTGCCAAGCGGAGGTGGCAATCAATGGCCTCGTATGCCACCCCAACATCAAGCACCCGTCGTTTTCTTCCACCCTGTACCCATCGCCGCCGGCGAACAAAGCCAACAACATGCTCGCTTGTTTAAAAGCATTGGACCCCAGGTGAACTGGGTCGAACCCGGCTGAGTTTAACCGGTTCCGCCATTGACTCAGTGTTTCATGGCGTTCAACTCGGTCCGTACCTTCGCACGCCACCACGTTACATATCTGCCGCCCTAAGTACACCTCCGACATCACCAAATCTTGACTGAGAGGTTGAGTCAACGCCGAGCTTTCCAACGAGTCGAACATGGTGGAGTAGTAATGTAAAGCTTCGTTGAACCTGTCTAAAAAAACGGCGCCGTTATGGTTAGATTCTTGTTCCACGAGAGTCACTATTTTCGGTTTCATTGCTTTGATTGAATTCAACACCGTCTCGACGGCGCCGGGACGAGCTAAGAGGCGGTGGAGCTCGAAAACGGAGTTCACCGCCACCACTTCGACCTCCGCCGGTCGGATATCAAGCATCGATGCATCGATATCAGCTAATGAATTCGCAACAAACCCACGGAATTCAAATTCGACTCCGATTGTGTCTGCTAATTGAGCTAATTTCCATCCTACTTGCTGTAACGCATCGGTGTTATCCGGTTGCGGTGGCCCAATTCCTGTTAGACGGAAAGCCGGTGGACCACCGGCGCGTAATGCCAGAGCTTGCATAAGCGCCGGCCATTGCATCCCTTGGTTCAAGCTGAAATCAATAACGTGTACGCGGGTTGCTCCGGCGAATGCTTCGAGGATGGCTTGATTGGCTGTGAAGTGTGCGAATTTGAGGTAAGGACAGCTTTCATAGAAATGCATCTGTAAAATTTCCCAACATGAAGTTTCAAGCCCATCTTGAGGATAGATCTTGTAGATTCTCTGAGCAAGTGCACCGGCGAAATAGGTGGCGACTTTCCCCATGGCGCCAGCCTGTGACGCCGCCAGGAGACCCACGTGTTTGACAAGAGCGTCGGCTAGTTTCAGGTTGTCCTGCTGCACCGCCTCCGCGCAGGCCATCAACGTGTGAACTAATCGTATCCCAACCTCCTGAGAATCGACGAGAACCACCGGTTTCGGTGATTCCGGCGGTACGTCAACAGCTTCAGATCCAGGAGCGGCCGCTTTCATTCGTTTAATTCCGTTTCTAGACACCGGAGACTCCTCTGCGGTTGTCCCGTAAATAGCACCACCTGCAATCGCACGCAAATCATATGGATCATCGTCGTACATCTTACCACCTGTTTGTTGGGTATCAATTTGTTTGTTGTTGGAGAAATCAATCATGGTGGTGGAGGAGGATTCGCCGGGGAGAACGATACCGAAGTTGGTGGAAGACGAATTATCAGAACTGTTGGTGTTGAGCTCGGAGAGCATACTCTGAACCCAACCAGATAGATCAGAAGGGTTGTAATGAACAGTATCAGACAGTTGCAAAATCCCATCTTCACCCATCACCATTTCAAGCTGCTCAAGCTTCTTGGCTACATCCGCCATATCCGTTGACCTCACCTTGTAACCCAACACTTCCAGAAGCTCATCCATTCCGCCGGAATCCGGCAACGACTGATGCAAATCTTTCGCCTTTCCAATTCCAACCGCCATTGAAGACGACGACGATGGCTTTGCTTCCTTCTTACGCTCACGCTCACGATCCCTCTTCATGGTTGATTAAATTCGTAGACTGATGAAAAGATCTGTATATCAATTGGTTAAAGAAACTTGGATGAAATCGAATGGAGGATTGGGGTTTGTGTAAAAGTAGTATAGAAGTAGTAATAGTTGAATCTTCTTTTTAGTTTGGAAAGCAAGAGGCAAGTGCTCGTGAAGGGTGGGGGCTCGAGCTTCAAGAGAGGAACACAAGATGAACTGGAGAAGGAGATAAGGCCAGACCAAGACCCCCTAATAATTATATTTCCTTTTTTATTCCGTTTCTTTCCTTTTCCAAAAACTAAAACAAATAATATAATACTATAAAAAAAAATTAAATAAATACTTTATTTAATGTAACAAATTGTTTTCTTGTGTTACATGATACCAAGAGAAGATACAAAAGGTTCCTTTATTGATATGTTTGTCATTTGTTTCAATGCAATTTTAAAAAGCATCTCCTATTTATCCTCACTATATATAATTACAACCTTCAAAACACCAATAATGATCTTATAATAATCTCATTCCTTCAAACTATAGATATTTAACTAGAATAAATCATTCACTATGAATATGACCTAAAAATAAACAAATATCAACTAATAGACATCATATAATATTATTATATCTGTAAATTGGATAAATCATATAAGTTTCAAGCAGCAGTTTGGGTTACGACACAGTTCTGAACGAGACTGCTTAGTGTATCGTCTACAATGAGCCGCTCCCTCGTAAACTGGGGAAGCTGAGCGAGCGGCCAAACGACCTATTTTTTATTATTGTCAAAGATGAATAATTAGAAAGTAAAGGGGAAGTTTTTGTGGATTGAAGAAAGTGGAGGGGGTAAAATGAAAATTTGAAGATGTAAGCAAAGAGAAGGATTGGGTGGCGGGACAAGAGGTTTTAAGTGGCATAAAAAAGAGGCGTGGCTGCACCGCAATACATGAGGGGGGTTATGGAGACTGTGTCTGATGATGCGATGCAGTGCAGTGCACCTCCCCTACATGCACTTTCGAGCCCATAATAACCGTACACCATTTTTAAAAACAAATTGACGTGGTGGGGCCCTCTCCTTTACACTTGAGATATGTTTTTCATATTTCTTTTTTTCTCCTCCACTCGCCGGTTTTTATTAGTTACTACACGTGCATTTAATACATTCCCTATTGTTGATATTTATTCACCTGATATTTATTAAAATTATATTATATATAATATAATAAAATAAATGTTTATTGGTGTGTGGTTTCTGGGATTGCGCTGAAATCAATCGAAAGTAAGTGTGATATGCCATAAATGTAGTAGCAAGATTTATAATGTAATTAAAAATCTACTTTTTTATATATAAAACCTTGTTGGATTTGTAAATTTGTTAATAGACTAGAAATACGTTTATGTTAAATTAAATGCCCTTTCATTTTTTATTTGACATCCCTTGCATGAATGACAAAAAAATAAAAAATCGATCCAATATTGAACATCATTACCTAAATATGAAATTGTGATTTTTTGAGCTGCTAAAATCCTTAGGATCCAGGTCTTATCAAATGACTCCAAATAAAATTACATAATATCAACATTCACAAGGTACCTTAATATTAGGGTTATTAAGGTTCTTATCGAGATCATAAGTGTAAAAGAGACCAACAAATCTAGCACCAACTACCACATCCACATTATGAAAAGACCAACAAATCTAGCACTAACTAGGATATCCGTATGATGAATATAGAAAATATTGTGTTATATTCACTTGCATTTGCTACAAAAACTTTCTGGATAGACATATTGTTGAGATCATTATTTAACGGATCGATGGCATAAGCTATTCTCAACCAAATGGATCGTTTTATCCTTACTCCTGAGATACTTGTGGTTCTTAACATGAGGACCATTGTGTTTAGATGTACAACGTAACAATATACATCTTATGTCCCATTTAGGACATCAGAAAGATAAGGTAAGTGTACTCCTGTAATATCCATAAAATTCATGAAAATTTAAAACTTTTTCAAGTATTCAAAAACTATATTTATTACAAAATGTTTTCAAAATAGTTTCATATCAGAGTATCCCAGAAATCAAAATCATAAAATGTGAGGAGGTGTACGATCGCGCCTTCGCCTACCCACGATCATCTGAAATACCTGAAACAAAATCCAAAACTGTAAGCTCGAAGCTTAGTGAGTTCCCCTGTAATACGAACGTCACACAACATAACCATATCATAACAAAGAGCATGCATATAAAGTCTACAGTATGACTGGACCGCCCTCACCGGGCCTTCAGTCTATCTGGCCCACTCTCAGAACCTTCATCATGTCTGGATCACCTCACCGGGCCTTCAGCTTATCTGGACCGTTCTCTGGGCCTTCGGCCTGACTGATATGCCCCCATTGGCCTTCAGTCCATCCGGGCCGCCCTGGGTATGTTGGCCTACGGCACAAAGCAGGTCCGCCTCAACCCACCCCCAATCATACAATCAACACATAGATAACAAATGCTAGCGTATATAAACAGTCAAACCGATCTAACTGATCACTAATCATAACATCATCCTATATACCAGGATATCGACCTAACCGGTCACTAACATAGCATCATCTTATATACCAGGATATCGACCTAACAGGTCACTAAACATATCATCATGCAACAACCAGGATAACAATCCAAAAAGAAGGGTCGGCATTGGTGCCTTCGACCCTGTTAGTATAGTGAGGACAACTCACCTCACAATGTCAAATTGAACTGAAAAGATCAAACTCCTGCAACACAACTCCAAACACCAAAACCTACAACCACCATTGTTCCAATTCCGTAAATCCCCAAATTACCAAAATACCCTCAGACTTCAAACTGGTCAACCCTTGGTCAAAGTCAAAGTCAATGGTCAAGGTCAGTAGTCCATGTTGACCCAACTCGTCGAGTGCAGCTTACATACTCGTTGAGCTCCTTCAGAACTCAGAAAACCACGAAAGCCCGAGTCAACTCATCGAGTCACCAAGTAACTCGTCGAGTCCATGCAACATCCAAAATATCGGGAAAACCCTAACCAACTCGTCGAGTTATCTCACCAACTCGCCGAGTTCACTCAGAATCCAGAAAATAGGTAACCCTAACCAACTCATCTAGTTGGCTATCCAACTCGTCGAGTTCTTCCTGTCTTAACGTGTTCAGCCCTTTCCACTCGATTCCAAGGCCCCAAACTCCATATCTAGCTTCATGGAACTGAGATACCACGTAAAGTTGCCAACTTTACGTGCATGCAAGGCCTCAAAGGGAGTAAAACACTAAAACTAGCCTTAGGAAGGGGTTTTGGGCATGGAGAAGGGCCAAAACTCCATAAAGCTTGAGTCTTTATGTCCATGAGGGCATAGAGGAGTCCTGATCTGAAGTTACAACTTTAAATCGTGCTCAAAACTAGAAATACTTCAAGACTAAGCTAGAAATGGCCTTAAACTCTATAATGAAGAGAACTAACAAGAGAATGATAGAGGAAATGACTTTTTACCTTCAAATGAAAGACAAAACGAAGTAGATGCTGGATCTACAAGCTCCTTCTCGTTCTAAGCTTCTAAATCTTCAAGTCTCTTCAAGAAATGCACCAAACACACACTTTTAGCCACACACACACACTCAAAATAGGGGTTAGATTGATTAGGTTTTGCTTCTGAACGTGAAGGTGGTAAGGGAGGCTGGAGGGAGGACTTAAGGTCCTTTAAATAGGGTGCAAACCCTAAAAATTAGGTTTTTCATAATCAACTTAAACTCGTCGAGTTGGGTCCTCCAACTCGCTGAGTAGGTTCTCCGGAATACGCGACTCTTCTTGGTTTCAACACGATGAGTTGGGGCATCCAACTTATCGAGTAGGCTTTCTTAATTGCTTAAAATCCCTAAAATCCCATTTGTGGAAATCAGGATGTTACAACTCTCCCCCACTTGACCTAGGCTTCGTCCTCGAAGCCTGCTGCAGTGAAAAATTACGGATAATGCTCTTGCATCTCAGTCTCCAGCTCCCAAGTCTACTCGGATCCCCTCCGATGCTGCCACGTGTACCCTTACCAAGGGTATCTCCTTGCTACGCAGGATCCTACCTTTCTTTTCCAAGACAGCCACCGATATCTCAACATAATTCGGGTGATCATCGACCTGAAGATCGTCCAATGATACCAGGGCATCCTTGTCCAACACGCACTTTCACGATTGTGAAACATGGAAAGTGTTATGAATCTAACTAAGCTCCTCTGGAAGATCCAGTCTATACGACACCTTGCGAACTCTAGAAATAACCCAAAATGGCCCAATCTATTAGGGACCCAATCTTACCTTCTTCCTGAAGCATATCACACCCTTCCACGGTGAGACCTTCAGCAACACCACATCACCGACCTGAAACCCCAACTCAGATCGCCGTCAGTCGGCATAACTCTTATGCTGACTCTGAGTAGTTTGCAACCACTGCATGATCTGTTGGTTCATCTCGGTAGTCTATAGAACTACCTCGGTCCGAACCATTCTAACCATTACTAGCTTCATTCCCCTTGTTCCCTAAACTGACTACTCATCTTGGAGTTCTCTCCAGAACCACAGATCACACGTTGCTGCTGATAATTCTTTGCTGGAACAAGAGATTTGATATTCTTTGAAGAGAAAGCTCATTTAATGACCAAATTTTCAGGGATAACACGAACCACGGGAGGCAAACTGGGAGATGAACCCTTTTTGTGCTAACACGATAATGCTTCCTTCAACTCCCGAACCTACATACAGTAATAGCCAACTGCTAGCGCATAACCACAAACGCCCATGATTTGCCCGATCAGCCTCGGGCTGGAATATCAATGTGTCGAATCCAGTCAACTACTGGATTGAAATTCTCAGGGTCTGTTGGCCTACCGCCTCAACCCTACCGCTCCCTTAGAGCTTTCGTGCCTACGGCTTACAATCGGCCCGCACCGAGTATCTTGGTTTACTGAATAGAGCAGGACCGCCTCAACCCTCTCAAATACAATGTGTCGTCATAGATAATCAGGAGAAAGAACAAACCCGGTTCCCTGAACCTGAAAGACAGGGACATTCTAACCCAGCAAACCTCGATTTCACCATCGAAAACATCACACCTTTCGCCTGAAACTCGCGACTCGTACCACAAACCAAAAGATTCCCCATTTACCTCACTGACTTCTAGAATGCATGCCTCACACGGATACACTTGCGTTTCTCAACGCAAATTCCCACTATAAGCCATCCCGAAATGGCCATCCATGAATCCACCCCAAGTTTCTGACTAAATATACCACAGATCATGCAGAAAAGATCCTCAAACAGGTCGGTAACGAGCTTTTGCCAATCCGAATCCATATGATATACCAAAACCTCAACATATCCTTGACTCTCTGTCATGCCATTACCAACCTTCGAAGCGACGAGAGAGGATGATCAAACCAAGGACTTCCGCATTTCATCCGATCCTTAACAACAACTTACGAAAAAACAAGAATACGGGGAAAACATTTCACAGATTCAATCTGATACCTGACCGATACTCCCAATGACCCTTGACCACTCCCTATCCAAACCAAATGATTAATGGGTCTTCCGATCTTCATCCACGCATCAATACTGAGAGTATCCCAAAGAGATTAAATGATCAATCATGACCATTAGGCCTACTGCCCATGACTGGAATACCCCTACCAGGTCCTCAGTCCATGGCTGGGATGCTCCTGATCTCATACCTACCTTGTCGGTATTACATTGCTTGCCCATCCTCACGAGTCCTAAAGATACTCTCCTCCTTTCACTGCCTTGAGGGGACCTAATCACTGTTGCACACAACACTGAACGCGCACCACTATGTTGCAACCCTACCATGTACGATTCGCTTATAGAACAAGCTGCTACCCAAGCAAAACCTTACGAACTCATGGTCACCCACAACCCGAAGATTGGATAATGGTCGAACTCTTCACCTAATTCAAAGGTCACAACCCAGCAGAACCATGCATATTCTTAGGGAAACCCAAACTTCGTCCAAATGGAAAGATTTCCCGAGATAAAGCTGTTGGATTAATGTCTAAGTCCATAACTATATTTGGTATGTACTTGACCCGACCCGACATGGTCCATTTGGGTTGCACTTCACCGACACAATTTATATGGATAGTCTTTTGAGAATAGTATATTTATGATTTATATTAATATATTATAAGTTCTAATATATTAATATGGAATCATATTATTTAATTAGTATTGATCAAGAATTAATTTAGAATTAATTAAGTGATCAAAAAGAACTAATTAAATATGGACTCTTATATATATGAAATGGGCCAAGTTCATTTAGGTTGGGCTAAGCTTTCATGGATGGTTCATGGAGCTTTTAACCCATGGATCCTATGTAAATGAAAGGTCATGGGTATTAGGGTTTACATGGATGTAACCCTAATCCTCCATAATATATAAAGGGGTCCTTGGCTTACAAAATTGGCACAAGTGTGTGAAAATAAGAGTGGGCCGATTTTAGTGTGCATACATATTCTCTCAAGTTCTTCCAAGGTGTTTTGGTGATTTGTGATTCCATTTGAGACTTTCACACTATTGGGGCTAAGCTCTTAAAGCTTGAAGACATCAAGCTACATCAAAAGGTATGTCATCTAACTAGAACTTTGTAGTATAGGTGCTTCATAATATGCTAGTTAGGATGAAACCTTGGAATAGTTAATATTTGCATGTATAATAGAGAAAACATAGATCCAAGGTTTATAGTGTTGTATGTACACCATAGGAGTGTTAGAATGCTCAAAACCCAACAGTGGTATCAGGGCCTGGTTGTTTTCTGTTATATTGATGCAAATGTTTTATTTTCAAGTTGGAAAAGAAAAGGAAAAAAAAACATGACGTTTGTCAAATTTTAAGATAATTACTTGTTTTGTGAAAAACGAATTATTTGTAAAATTTGAATCATTTGTTATATGAGTTGAATTAGGTCAAATTTAGTAAAAGATAAAATGATATGATTATTTTATTAGTTTTAAAAGTTTGATCTAAATGTTGTAAGGAGTTACAAATTTTGTCATAAAATTTTGAAGCTCAAAAGTTTTTTTTAAAGTTGTGATCTTAAGGGTTTTTGAAACTTTCATAAGTTATGGATATGAAAGTTATTTGTTTTTAAAAAAAACAAATTTGATTCAAAGTTTTTATGGAGTTACAAAATTTGGTGTTAATGTTTTAAAGAATTCCATAACTTGTTCTTAAGTTATGGAACATGGAAAGTTTCATCATAAAACACCATTAATTCAATAAGTTATGGAATCCAAAGGTTTTCAAGAATTACAAAACTTGCCCTCAAGTTTTGGAATTTGAGAAAAGTTTTTTATGAAAAAAAGAATTGAATTCTAAAACTCTTGGGTTCATAACTTAAACAATTAATTAAATGGTTTTAATTTTGAGTTTAATAATTGGAATTATGATGTTTTGTTGAATAGTTCAAATTAACTATTATGGACTTTATTAATAGTTAATTAAAGCGTTTAATTAAAAGAGTATTATTAAATCTATAAATATATGGTTTGAGTTTAATTAAATTAAAAGTCTATTTTAATTAATAGATTAAACCATCAAGTATTTTAAATGTCTAAAATACACCCTTATACTATTATAATATTAAAAGTTTAATATATTATATGTATAAGAGCAAGTCGTCTTACCATTAGTAGGCCTCATTCACGAAGCCTGTCTATAAGGGGGGTATAAGGTTGTTGCCTATAAAATGGCAGCTTAATGGGTGTCCACTCTCACCCACCGCTTCCTTGACTGGTGGAGGGTCGTTAGCCGAAGAGGTAGGACAAGGACTATAATTCTCCCTTCATTAAAAGTATTAATGATAAATACTAAGTAACTAAACCTTTTATTAATTCCCAATCTTAGTTACTTAGGAAAATGTGAATAAGGTGCTAATCCATGAAATTACACTTTGCACTTTGTTTAAACCGTTAGTGGAGTGTGTGTGGTTAACCGGCACACTAACCTGGATTTAACAAAGTAGGCAAAGAGTAACTTAATATTTATCATAGTATCGGTGGAGCTCGTGTGGTTAACCGGCACATCGATTGAGGGGTAAATATTAAGGGTACCAAGTATATTTGCATGGTTACTTCACACCTTGTTTTGTGATCCTCGGCATCCCAGTCACAAAACCTGAAGGGCACACTCGAGATTGAAACATGCCATTGAAAAGTTCAATGAATCTCAAAAGATCTAGGAGTTTCAAATCCAAGTAAAAACCTAATTAAATTATTTCGTTTTTCATGGTGGAAATTGGTAAATCGTCATTTACCTACCTTCAACTATTTTATAACTCGGATTACGGCATCCCTCTTCCAGTTATAAATAGGTTGTTGGATCCTAGCCTTAATATTTCATATTGGGTGTTATATTAAAGACTTTAGATCAACTATCTTGAATATCTCCCAAAAGATGTCGAGTTCAGACATCTATGATCTTCCCAAATCTCTTGGAACTTTACTTCCTCCACCTCCTCCAATTATTCTCCCTAACCCACAAGTTCAAGGTCACTCAAGCCCTAATGGCAAGCAAGGTCTATGTGTGATCACATCTTAGAGATGAAGTCACATATTGACAAGCCGGGAGAGTTGGGTTTCAAAGTCTTGAGAAAGTTGGATGTTCAATCACTTTCTAAGTCACATAGTGAGTTCCTTTGGGACTACTATGATACAGACTATGACATGAACCTTAATGATCATATCTATTTGCTTGGTGCTGCTGAATCAGCAATGATTTGGAACGATAGTGAAGCAAATTTGATTAGAAGATCAACTTCCCAAAAACTTTATGGACAGTGACAATGGTGACACTGGAAATCCAGAAAAAGCATTCTCTTCCCAATGGAAAGGGATTGGCCATAGTCAACCCGGTTGACCAAATGGTAAAGAGAAAGGCTAAGTCTGAGATAGTCCCATTACCAAAGGGTCCATATGTTTATTTTGCCAAAGGAAGGGGCGTTGATTGCAAAGCTGCCAATTTTACCTAAGGACGTTAAAGTCAATAAGTTTGACTCTACATCAGGTAGAGCCCATTATCTAACTCTGTTAAGTTCTATTCTGAGATCCTCATTACATGATGTGACTGGGTCACATGTTGATGTTTTAAGAATCAAAGAATAGAGAGAAATCTTGAAGGAAGTATATGTTGATTCTGATCGCGAAGGTGGATTTCGATCGCATCAGAATTTTGAGCAGTTGCTTAAGAAGTTATGATATATTGCTAAGGAATAGATAACAACAATTTTCCATGTGGATTGTAAGGATAAGTTTTTCCGCAAAGTTTTAAAATAAAAGAAAATTGTTTAATTTTGTTTATTTGAAGTATCCTTACAATGGCATTTGTGGAAAATTGTTGCTTATATGATTCCACTGACAGCAATATTGGAAAATGGATTTGATTCTTTCATTTGTGGTAGTGTCTAAATTTACCAAATCAGGAAAGTTCCTCATCGCCCAAGTTTCAATTGGACCGAAACTTGGAATCATGCAAGTTGAATAGTATGATGAATGAGAACTTTTAAGCATTGGAAAATCAAGACTAATTACTTGTTCACATGGATGTGTGAGTCAAGTCAAGGACTAAAGGGATCGAGTACACATTCTTGTGCACTGGTCATGTCCACCACAAAGCTCGTTAAGACTATTTGATTTACTAAAGTTTAGTAAATATGGTTATACTTACAAGTTTAAGTATAATTCTGAAACATTGGAAAAGTCTCAATGTATGGCAGAACGAATGGGAAGAATCAAATTAGGCAGAAAGATAAAAGTTTCTCAAATCTGAAAAGATGGGAGAGTACTTTAGTATCATGTTTGTGATCATCTTAATGATTTAGAAATCATATCACTATTAGTCCTCTAAAGGTCATCTTAGTGCATTCTTATGACTAAGAAGAGGAGTCATGAATTGTTGAAATGGTTAGATCAGGAAGATGAGTCATACTTCGTTCCAAAACAATTCTTAGAGTCATACTCCAAGATTGTAACTTGAGTGACATATCTTAAAGAAAGGTTTAAAACACTTGTCAAATGTAAGAGTAAAAGTGTCCTACTCTTGTACATTTGAAATTGGTAAGTTGTGATGTTTTGGATAAAACAAAGACCAACTAAGGCCAATTGTGTGAAGTGTTTGTCTTGATAAAGAATCTGCACTATCTCTTTAATATTTGGCAAGATAGTCTTATATGTCAAGAGGACAGTGGGAGTCTTAAAGATCCAAAAAAGAATGTCAAGAACTAATCAAGAATAAAACCTAAGGTTCTTCACTAGCACACGACTTGAGGTTTATAACCTATCGTGTTGACATATTTTGTGCCCATTCCAGTTAAAGTTGGCTTTGCATAGGAGTTCTGAAAGTTCTCAATTGGTTGCATAACAACTTGGACGCAACGGCAGGCCCTGTACTGCCAGGTGGCAAGAAGTTAAGATTGCATAAGTTCAGTCCATATGAGTTTGGATTTGTCATTATCCTTGTCTTGTGACTATGGTTTTGACGATTCACATGGATAAGAACACATACACCATAAAATCTAAGGGTCATAAGGTTTCTCTCCGATTCATGAAAATGATGGTGAGGAAACACTTCCACCAAGTAGATTTGAAGCAGATGGCAAAATGTCTAAACAATTGAGACTATGATTACGGCATCCCTTTTCATAGTTCTGAAATTGTTTAGACACACATGCATGCTATCTAAGGAAAGGTGTATGATTTTGATAAAGTTTTATCAAAGCATCTCGTATCAGAAATCTGAACTTTGGTAGGAAAGTCAATAAAGTATTGATTTCTAGAAGTCCAGCTGATTTCTGAGTACATGTCAAAGCTAGTGGGAGCATAAGTGTTATACTAATAATCATCAAGCATGATAATTATTGTTAGTGTTGCAAGTTAGCAATGTTAATTATAGAAAACAAAAGTTTCAATTCGCTAGGCTGCAGGGATTGAAAAAGTTGTTTTGCTATAATTAAGGGAGAGGATATACTTCATTTCAATTCTAAAGGCTTAGATTGAGACCTTAATCATCTTTAGTCAAATATATATATATATATATATATATATATATATATATATATATATATATATATATATATGAATTTCATGTTGGATTGGTTCAACTTAATGAAATTCTATATATTGCGTTCTCAAAATTCGATTATGATTACGACATCCCTCTTCATAGTCAAATTTTGAAAACATGGCAAATAAAAATATTGTAGCAAAAGACTGGTCTAGAATCATGTCTTTATGTGAGACATCATGAATCGTGTACCATTTGCTTTGGGTACAGGATCGATTGCATGTGCTATAATATTTGTCATTTCTAAATTTTTCCAAATGCCTAGAGGCATTAAGAAGGGAAAAGGTCTAGAATTGGATATGACTAAAATGATTAAGCAATTGTCGAGGACAATCTAAGGTTTACCAAAGATTGGTTGCTCAGGGACAGTTGGAAGTATAGTGCTAATTTTGGAAGGACCATATTGACATATTCTGAAAAGAGGCATCTCTTGTTCAGAAGTGATAGTCAAAATGAGAATATGGAGTTGTCTCCATAGTTGGAAATTATCTGTGTAAGATTAGAAAACCTAATGCAAGAAGCATGTTCAAAGCAATGTACTTTGAATATGAGACTTAGTTTCCATGGAGTTGAACTCCATTGGATTACCTTATAATGACTGTTGACAAGTCTTTGTGACTTTGTACATATTCATTACAGGATGGTCAGTGCATATAAGTTTAAAATCTAAACAGATTTCGATAAATGATAGGAATTTGAAATTCTCACATTTTTCTATAAGGATTTGGGAGTGTGAAATTAGAATCATTGAAATTATGTTCAATTGGTTTATTTCACAAAGTAAGGATCATAGACAAACATAGAGTGCATACTTGGTGTATGGCAAAGCTATTGTTTAAGAAAAACATAGTGTACATGCTTGGAGCATGGGACAACTAGTGTTTTTAATTCAAGTATAAACTTGATAAAACCGAAACAATGAATAATGAGTAATCAGTATGGTGATAAATAAAAGTGTTTATTTATATTCATAGGGTTTGATACCATATTTGATTCATTTATTCTTGTGTTTCACTTTGCATGTTTTGACTTCCAGAATAACTAAGTCGCTCTTCCTGAATGATTAAATTATTCAAACCATCCACAGTCGGTCATATGTTGGAAGTAGATATGAATCAAGACTGTCATGGGTTGGTTTGTAGAGGTCCAAGTTGGTGGACAAAGTGGTGCTACAACACTCATGAGTGCTCATAAGTTCTGAGTATTGGATTCAACCCACGCTCATTTGAATCACTTCATGGATTTTATCACGAGTGATCATGAGACGATAATATCTTATATTCTTCAAACCTAGAGATATGAGTTGTTACTATGAGTTGGTTATACATTGATTGCACGAAAACGCATTTGGTAACTCGATGTTATAAAACGTGCCTTTGTGTATGATTCAACAAGTAGTAGAACAAGCCATATGAGTCGAAGTTTATCCATTCCTTTTACCTTTGGGATAAAAGCGATATATGTGGGCCCCTCGATGATTTAGCGATGACACATGTGAGTGCTTGGCCAAGCCAAGACTGATTTGATTTGTTCAATCAGTCAGTCATCATAAATCGAAAATCGGGAAACAACAAATGGACAGAGAGAATGATTATAATCCATGTCTCAGTCCATATGATATCTAGAATGGGGGAATATATGATCCCATTATCTAATGGACAAGTCATTGACAAGGTCAGAGTTCGACAGCGGCTTTAAGAGCTACGATTGCCAGTTAGGTTTTGAAGTCATACTCAATAATAGTTTTAGACTTATCCAAGTGGGAGACTGTTGGATTAATGTCTAAGTCCATAACTATATTTGGTATGTACTTGACCCGACCCGGCATGGTCCATTTGGGTTGCACTTCACCGACACAATTTATATGGATAGTCTTTTGAGAATAGTATATTTATGATTTATATTAATATATTATAAGTTCTAATATATTAATATGGAATCATATTATTTAATTAGTATTGATCAAGAATTAATTTAGAATTAATTAAGTGATCAAAAAGAACTAATTAAATATGGACTCATATATATATGAAATGGGCCAAGTTCATTTAGGTTGGGCTAAGCTTTCATGGATGGTCCATGGAGCTTTTAACCCATGGATCCTATGTAAATGAAAGGTCATGGGTATTAGGGTTTACATGGATGTAATCCTAATCCTCCATAATATATAAAGGGGTCATTGGCTCACAAAATTTGCACAAGTGTGTGAAAATAAGAGTGGGCCGATTTTAGTGTGCATACATATTCTCTCAAGTTCTTCCAAGGTGTTTTGGTGATTTGTGATTCCATTTGAGGCTTCCACACTATTGGGGCTAAGCTCTTAAAGCTTGAAGACATCAAGCTACATCAAAAGGTATGTCATCTAACTAGAACTTTGTAGTATAGGTGCTTCATAATATGCTAGTTAGGATGAAACCTTGGAATAGTTAATATTTGCATGTATAATAGAGAAAACATAGATCCAAGGTTTATAGGGTTGCATGTACACCATAGGAGTGTTAGAATGCTCAAAACCCAACAAAAGCAACACATCACCTCCATCAATAGCAGAAGACGTCCATATCACCCATCGAAACAAGATCCCATACTTGATCGACACTGCTCGGATCCTACCCACACGAAACTAGCTCGAGAATACTTCTAAGGCGATCTCAACGGTTGCCAAACCTAAGTCTTCTATAAATAAGAAATTCCACTCTACCACTGAGGGTGAACTTACCCAAGGACCAATGGAAACATAAACACACTGAACTGGAGGGTGTGTGACGTATTCCTTGCTCTTAACTGTTGCCTCTTGAATCCTTCAAGGAATTCCCGCTGAAAGACGAACTCAGTGACCAATGGTCGAGGACATCCTGACACCTAACCCAGAGAATCACAAACCCACATGGAGCTGAACATACATGCTTCTGGAGAGTTTCACCGACCAATATCTACCCAACAAATCTGAAACAGCAGTCCGAACAGCAACTGACAAAACCTTCAATGCCTGACACTCAACTTGAGAATTTCCATGTAACACCCATAAAAATCAAGCCAATTTAAAACTTTTTAAAACATTTAAAACCATTAAGTTATTAAATTTTGTTTTCAAAATAGTTTAAACATCAGAGTATCCCCAGAATCAATCATGAAAATATGAGGAGGTGCACGATCACGCCTTTGCCTTCCCGCAATCATTAGAAGTATCTGAAACAAAATCAACAACTGTAAGCCCGAAGCTTAGTGAGTTCCCCCAAAATACCAACCTCATATAACCATAATCATATCATATCAACAAATATAGAACATCCATGCATCTCGAGTCTACAGTATAACCGGACCGCCCACACCGGGCCTTCAGTCTATCTGGCCCACTCTCCGAGCCTCGGCACGTCTGGACCGCCCTCTCGGGGCCTTCAGCCTATTCGGACCATTCGTTCCAAACATTCATGATCTGGATGTGAATGAGTCGAATTTCTTGTCCCCAGGTCTATTAGTGAACCTTCTCTCCTGGGATTATGAAACTAGAAATATTCTTGTTATTGCTTCGACTCATATTCCCCAAAAAGTGGATCCCGCTCTAATAGCTCCGAATAAATTCCTATTCGGACCATTCGTCAGGCCTTCGGCCTGACTATGTGCCCTCCCGGGTCTGCAGTGTATCCGGTCTGCCCTGGGTGTGTTGGCCTACAACACAAAGCAGGACCCGCCTCAACCCAACCCCCGATCAAACAACCATGTGCACATACAACAAATAATCACATAACAGTCTATAGACAAACAAAACGATCTAACAAATCATATAGCATAGCAACATCCTACAACCAGAATACCGACCTAACTTGTCACTAACATAGCATCATCCTATATACCAGGATACCGACCTAAACCAGGTCACTAAACATAGCATCATCCTATATATTAGGATACCGACCTAAAGCAGGTCACTAAACATAATACCGTCCTAATTACCAGAACGCCGATCTATCAGATCAATAAACATATCAAACAAACCAGTATACAATCCGAGAAAGGGCCGACCTTGGTGCCTTAGACCGTGTTGATATAGTGAGGATAACTCACCTCACAATGTCGACTCGAAGATAAACTCAAGCTCTCGAATTGCCGGCACAACCTCCACCACCTATATTCACCATAGAACCATACTTGTAAATTTCCAATTTCCCAAAAAATACCCCCAGAGTCCAGTGGTCCACCCTTGGTTGAAGTCAAAGTCATTGGTCGAGGTCAACAGTCCATGTTGACCTCAACTCGTCGAGTACCATTAGCTACTCGCCGAGTTCCTTGCATAACTCGCCAACTCGCCGGGTCACTAGAGTGACTCGTCGAGTTCCTAAGGTTTGCGGTCGTAACCTCTTTGGCCAGCTCGTCGAGTTCCTCTTGCAACTCGCCAAGTCCATACGTTTCCAAAGGTTGGGAAAACCCTAGCCGACTCGCTGAGTCACTCATCTGACTCACCGAGCCTACGACAATCTTCATCGGACTCGCCGAGTCACTCATTCGACTCGCCGAGCCCACGACCATCTTCATCGGACTCGCCGAGTCGACCATGCCACTCGCCGAGTCCCTTCAGTCCTTCATCCATACAAACGCTTTTAAGCCATGCAAAGGCTCCACATTACAGATCCAACTTCCCAAGGCATGCTTATCACATAAATTTGCAAACTTTACATGCATGCAAAGCTCTAAAGCCTTAAAATGACAAAACTAAGCTTGCAAAGAAGTCTAACAATTGAGGGGAGGTTCATACTTGTCAAAGCTGGCAACTTTATGGACTTAGAGACCAAGGAGAGTCCAGATATGAAGTTACAACTTCAGATCTTAGCTTATACTCAAGAATAGCTTCTTATTATGCTAGAAAACCCCTAAAATCCACCCAAAAGAGATCTAGAATGAAATGGGGTTGAGATAACAGCTTAATACCTTCCAAAAGATGCCAACTGAAGTAGATCATAATTACCACGAGTTCCTTGCCTCAATCCACTTGTTTTCCCCAAGTTTTTCCTCACCAAGATCCTTATTCCAAGCTTAAACACACCAATGAAGTACACACACACGATTTAGGGTTTTAGAGTGTCAAGGGGTTGTAGGGGGGGATGGGGGAGGCCAATGATCCTTTAAATAGGGTGCAAAACCCCGAAATTTAGGGTTTCATCTGCCGGCTCCTACTTATCGAGTCCCTCTTTGGACTCAGCGAGTAGGTCACTTAAACACGTGGACCAACCCGCTGCTACTCGACGAGTCGAGCAACCAACTCGTCGAGTAGACCTTGAAACCACAAAGATCTTATAACAAAAGAAATCAATACCTGGGAATCGGGGTGTTACATTCCAATTCTACCCCACTTAGGGTTCTAACTACCATCCACTGGTTAGAAATCAACCCACCACTCAAACGGCTCAACGAGGTACGATCATTCCTGACCATGGAATGAATAATGTTCACAAAATGATCCTTCCCTATATAGATCAATCGAAACTCAAGAGAAACCTGAATTTCAGCTGAAGACTTCCAGTATGCAGATTGGCATATAACGACTCCTAATAATCCAAAAATAGCAGAAAGTCAACCCGGGATATAACTTACCCAATACAGCAAAATTTCAATACAATACAATTCTCGATACCACCTCAAAGAATACACGAGATGTCACACTCTCAAAGGCATCGAAGAAATCCTGACTTCTTCCTCCTGGGTTACCCTGACCAACCTGAGGGTACACAGGAAAACTCCCATTCGATCCCAGGTGACATGAACTAATCCGTGTTTGCAATCCAAATGACAATCCGGCACCCGACCTACCCGAGAATATGGTACCTAACTTGCCTCGTAAGATACTCATGCCACATCAACTCACCTGCGCTTACCAGCGCTAAAATAATGCCGCCAACCCCTGCGACCAACGGACCCTGAGCTGGAAATACAACCTGACCCTGGGGTCACAAGCCTGCTCACTCCTGTGAACTCGGAAAAACTGAAAGGGTACAACCCTTGCCATAGATGATAAAATTCCAATCCATCAATCAACCATTCTACTTCCCATCCTCTAATGAATCCCTGAACTCTAACTACCTAGAATCCTTTGATAATAAAATTCCTCTGACACTTCCAATGACCTAACGGCTCATGAAGTTTCACAACACATAGATCAGACAAAACAGGTAATTAACCCTAAGTTACTGCTTACCCATACTCAATAAGATTCAAAGGCAAGACAAATATCGATCAAGGCCAATTTAACCATAATATTATTACAGATTGGGGGTTTCCATTTATATACCAGATATTTCTTGCGGCTCGACTTTGACCTCCTGAGGAACGATGACCGTTGGAATCCGAATTCCTTCCATCCCCAAAGTAGGGCAGTTGGACCTGAAATGACCTGGCTGGTGACAGTGGAAGCATATCTGATCCTTCTTGCAATCCCGTTGCACATGCCATCTCTCTCCGCACTTGAAACACCTGAACTTGTGACAAGCAAATCCATGGGTTCCCCCACACTTGCCACACACCTCCTGATCCTCCTGACATCTAGTACCCAGGTCAGCAGCCTATGATTCTTCATCCTCTACTGAAAGGTCCCTCCTCCTCTTTCCTAGTTGTGACCCCACAACCGACACTCCCCTAGTTGGCATCCCAGTAGCAACATCTCTCATGTTCGCAAGGCTGCAGTTTGCTCCTCGAGCTTGGCGATCACCCTGGCGGTGACCCAGTTCACGACACCGAACAATTCTTCTTGCAAAATTTGAGATACCTCCACGGAAATCATCTCCCGCATCTGATCAACGGACAGTACCGGCCTATCCTAGCCACTAGCTCCTAATCCTGATCCGGATCCAGCCTCAAATCATCTCACCATCACCATACTGAACATAAACTAGGGAGATATTAGGTGAATGAATATCATACCAGGGAAGCCAATTCCCAACAAAACCCTGGGGGTTGTGACTTCCTTGCTACGCGTATGGGTCCTGTGCTTTTAGTACTACGGGTCCATACTACCATCCACACCTACCCATATTTGTATCAAGTATCATCACAACCCCCTAACAATATACATAGGCATGGGCGAGAGCTCAATCCTCACTCCTAGAGGAAGGCTAAATATCTCATAACTGGCTGACTGACCCTGCACAAATCATCCATACTACCACCAACTGCCACACGACCCTCCATTGGTTCCAAATAGTTATTGCATAAACACTATCACATACACCGTGACTTAAACAACCCTAGGCTAAAAGATTCAATCCCATAATGGTTGGACTCAGACAAGAGCTGCGCAGCAGGACCAAATCCTCTAACCTAGAACCATTTAACCCATGAAGTATGTGACTTAATGCATTCACCCAATAACTAATTCACACACAAAAGAGTCACACAACAATCAATGAGGTACTCTACACAAGCTAACACATCAAAGATCAGGCAATTCTATCATGCAATTCCTGTAGATCCCTAGCCTATCACTAGCATGCTGTTATAACATATCAAATAACAGTATGATATTTTGGGGTCTACTTACAGGATCCGGTTGATCGTACACTCTGCATCCTCCTTTAGTATTTTGAAAACCATTTGAAAATCATTTTGAAAATTCTTTCCTTATTTTGACACTGGATTCACACGAGTGTTCCTCCAATTCACTCAAACTAAGGCTCTGATACCAACTTATAACATCCATAAAATTCATGAAAATTTAAAACTTTTTCAAGAATTCAAAAACCATTATTTATTACAAAATATTTTCAAAATAGTTTCATATCAGAATATCCCAGAAATAAAAATCATAAAATGTAAGAAGGTACACGATCATGCCTTCGCATTCCCACGGTCATCTGAAGTACTTGAAACAAAATCCAAAACTGTATGCCCGAAGCTTAGTGAGTTCTCCCAAAATACCAACGTCATACAACATAACCATATCATAACAAACAACATGCATATAAAGTCTACTTTATTACAGGACCGCCCTCACTGGGCTTTCAGTCTATCTGGCCCACTCTCAGAACCTTCATCATGTCTAGACCGCCTCACCGGGCCTTCAGCCTGTCTGGACCGTTCTCCGGGCCTTCGGCCTGAATGATATGCCCCCATTGACATGCAGTCTATTCGGGCCGCCCTGGGTATGTTGGCCTACAACACAAACAAGGTCCGCCTCAACCCACCCCCAATCATACAATCAACACATAGATAACAAATGCTATCATATACAAACAGTCAAACCGATCTAACAGATCACTAATCATAGCATCATCCTATATACCAGAATACCGACCTAACCGGTCACTAACATAGCATCATCCTATATACCAGGATATCGACCTAACAGGTCACTAAGCATATCATCATGCAATAAACAGGATAAAAATCCAAAAATAAGGGCCGGTATTGGTGCCTTCGACCCTGTTAGTATAGTGAGGACAACTCACCTCACAATATCGAACTGAACTGAAAAGGTCAAACTCCTACAACCCGGCTCCAAACACCAACACCTACAACCACCATTGTTCCAATTCCGTAAATCCCCAAATACCAAAATACCCTCATAATTCAAACTGGTCAACCCCTGGTCAAATTCAAAGTCAACGATCAAAGTCAACAGTCCATGTTGACCAAACTCGACGAGTGCACCTTACAGACTCGTCGAGTTCCCTCAGAACTCAGAAAACCATGAAAGCTCGAGTCAACTCACCGAGTCACCAAGTAACTCGTCGAGTCCATGCAGCATCCAAAATATCGGTAAAACCCTAACCAACTAGTCGAGTTATCTAACCAACTCGACGAGTTCACTCAGAATCCAGAAAATGGGTAAACCCTAACCAACTTGTCGAGTTAGCTATCCAACTCGTCGAGTTCTTCCTGTCTTAATGTGTTTAGCTCTTTCCACTCGATTCCAAGGCCCCAAACTTCTAAAAATCATAACTTCCATTGAGTGTCACGTACAACAACTAGAGAGTCTTCGTTTCCAATTCGTTGATTCGACGCTTGCACACAACTAACAGTGAGTTCATACCCCTATGCTTTTATTATTTTTAATGTTTTCAGGGGGGAATACAAGCCAAACACAAATGATTTTGTGAGCTTATACAAAAGAATATCAACAAGTTTAAAACTTATGCAATTGATACAACCAAAACATTTCCATGTTTTATAAAATATTTAGATATTTTATCCCTTTTGTAACATGCTGAGCATAAGGGACGTTTTCAATGTACAACCATAATTGCATAGTTTTAAGAACAATACACGAACCAAGTACACAACATACATGCAAACTATAATAGGTATAGTTTGGGGTTTTCAATACACAGTTTTACAAATTCAGAGTTATACATTGCTAAACATATAAACTATGAAAAAATTAGTTTATGCAATACATTACTACAAGAGTACAACTTTTAATAATTATTTAAGTATAATTATTAATACTCTATCAAGTATACTAACGGTTTCCAATCACGAGAGAACAATACAGAACTACACGTAAACCAGTTAATATAGGATTGTGAGACATCTCTTCAATTGTACCCTTCTGGGTACTGGTAAAATCCTCGACATTTAGTATAACCAGAGTCTCCTGGAGGGAGAGCGTGAGATTTGTGAATAGATCTATTCGGGACTGACAATCCCACACCTAAACTGCTAGCTACACTTAGGCAGGCATGTCTGGGGTGACAAATAGCATACAGTACGACTCCTGAAGAAACGTCGCTGAGGTCACTAGTCATATCAAACATGGTTATACAAACTCATAATAGTATAAACTAACTTTTGTTTACGGGATTTCATTCTTCATTAGTTTTATTTTAATTAATAGAACTACCATACAATACACTGGAGGATTCCAGGGATACAATACACGGTTTTATTTTAAATAATAAAACTACTATACATACTGGAGGTAGCCAGGGTTTTCAAACAGAACGTACTATACATACTGGTGGTAGCCAGGGTTTCAAACAAGAATATACTATACATACTGGTGGTAACCAGGGTTTTCAAAAACAGATTGCGGTAAGGAGCATATATGTTAGAAAATATTAAATTTTCTTGGGAACATACATACATTTTACAGATTCATTAACAGGTTTTCACTACAAAGACATGCTTATGAACTCGCCAGCTTTATGCTGATACTCTTTCAAAATCGCTTGTATTCTCAGGGAATCAGTAGACAGGTACTCCTGCAGCATTTTGAGAAGACGGAGCATATAAGGACACGTCTTTTATATTTTGATATACTTTTGATGTATACAAAAAATGAATCAAACAGATGTAAATATTCATATCCTAATGTAACGATTGTGTTTACTTTGATTACTATGGTACAATTGTTGTGATACTACACATGACGTCCTCCACCCCCCGAACGTTTCCGCCGTTTCGGTTTGGGGGTGTGACAGATCTGCGTTCTAGTGGAATAAGAATTAGGGTATCTTTATGCCAAGGGTATCAATCGCAGGGTTCAAGGGTAATGAATGGGTTTAGTTTTGATAGCAATCGAGTCGTTGTGTTGTGTCTTGTGTTGGTTCCGTCTGCGAGAGGGCCACAACGTGTTTGGAATCAAGATAAGGTAAGTCGTTGGAGACTGGGTATGATATGAGACTGCAGTTGGTATTGTGGCATTCTTTTAGCAGTGGGTGGTGTTGAGGTAGTTTGGGGTATTATCGCCAGATAAGGTTGCTCTCGGGAGTCGCGTAGGGCTACTGTGTGTTTGTGTGTTTTTTGGCTCAGCAATCAAGTAGGAGTCCGGTGATTCAGACAGTTGCCAAACAAGTTGGGACCAGGGTGGTCTCGGCTGCCTTTGGAAAGCAGCTAGGTGGCAGCAAGATGAGTCAGAGTGGTCTCAATGATTTGGGATTTGTGTGAGGAGTCGCTTGTATTTCGGGGTATATGTTAAGTCGCTTGCAGTTGGATTAAATAATCTCAGAGTGGTTGAATGGACCCTGTTGCACAGCTCTCGTATGAGTCTAACCATTGTAGGGAGGAATCTTCTACTCGAAGGATTATCTGAGCCTTTTGTCAAGTGTTAGTGTTCTGTATATGTTCATGATCGGTGATTTTGTTCCGCTGAAAGCATCAAGATAATCTGGTTTGAAAGTATTTTGTTTAGGCTGGTCTTCTTATGGAATTGGTTCGGTAGTGGTTCAGTATGGGCGGCCTGTCCGGAAGTCATATCAATTTGAGATTTTGGGTTTCAGGGAAGATAGAGGTGGTTTTCTGCAAGAGGTTTAAGGTTTGTTCTTTTTCAGGTTTGGTAAGTTCTGCTAAGGTTGGTTTCGGTTGCCTTTGGAAGGCTGTAGTATCCTCGGGTTGTAGCTGTGTTGTTCAGATTGTTTGGTGTGTTGAGAAAGGTAAGGACGGATTTCGAGGACGAAATCTAGTTTAAGTGGGGGAGAGTTGGAACATCTTGTTTCGAATCGTTCCCATTTTGGGATGGTGATAAAGGATTGGTTATTATCAGGCTTCGGATCCTCGAGGAATTGGGTTTGGGACCCAGTTGGAGTTAGATAATGTATCTTGGTTGCTCGGGTATTCAGTTTGAGTTTTTGGGTCAAAGGGGCATTTCAGTAATTTATCAGTTCGGGATTTTATGGAAAGTGGATTTTTGTTCGGGATATATTATGGCGTGCATGAATTGATAATAGTGTTGAGCATCTCGATACCTTTTCATGGATATAAGGATGGTCGGATGCGGAGTTGTATCGAGAAAGTCATAGTTTTCGCATGAATTAGGGTTTGTGGGAAAACCCTAGTACGCGGGGCATACTGAGGAAAAGGGAGTTACGCGAAGCATAGCTAAAGGAACGTGTGGCGTAATGTGAAGATGGGATGGGGTGCGAGACCTTGTACGCTGTGGCGTATAAGGAGGTATGCTGGGCGTACGAGGGTCAGGTTGAATACACTAATTTTGGGGTTGTACCCTATATAAGCATAATGATTAGCCTCTTTCTTCATTTATAAGTCAGTCCCCACCCTCTAAAACCCAATAAATCATCCTTAAGCCTTCATGGTGGCATTTTGAGCTTATGGTGTCCCTTTTTGGTGTGTTTGGTCCATTTCCAAGAAAATGGAGTTTGGTGCAAGGATGAGAATCAAGGAAGAGCTTATGGATCTTGATTATGTGTCTCATTTCCAGCTTGTTGGAGGTAAAAAGATTTGAACTTGATCATTGATGTCTTAGATTTATCATTTATGAGTTTTGGTGAGTTTTGGTCCCAAGAATGAGATCTAGTGGTCTTGATTCCACTCCAGGAGCTTTGAGTTGCCCCTCTTAGTGTTTCTGAGGTTCAAGGTCCATAAAGTTGGCACCTTTAGAGTTTAAAACCATCCATGTTTGAGTTTGGGTCCTTTTCATGAAAGTAGAATGCTACACTTTAAGATTGGGTCTTCTTGGGGCATGCAAAGTCACCAAGTAAGTGACTTTATGGTTTTAGATGTTCATTTAGGAGTGGATATGTGATTTGGACTTATGGGATCAAGCATTAAGAGCTTAATGAAGGTTTTGGCTCAATGGAGGAGTACGTTGGGCGTACAAGCCAAACAGCCTGTACGCTTAGCGTACAGCTGAGTACGCCATGCGTACTCAGTCAGGGGGAGCTTTGCTTTTTGGGCTTCGGTGTGGGCAATCCTTTGGGCTTATTTATCTTGAGCCCTGTTGGGCCATTAGGTTTTGGTCTAATAGTGATTTTGAGAAGGCCCAAGAAGGGATTTGGGTCCAATTGGAAATTTGGGCCATCATTTGGGCCACGAGTAGTTTATGGTATTTTGGGCTGGAGTGGGACATCGGAATGCAAAGTGTTTTGGACTAGAAAGAATGGTTGAGCCTTAAGGTAAGGCCCATGTAAGGGGTTTGGGCCCAATTTGGAAAATTGGGCCATTGGTTGATTAATTAGCCTTTGGGCCTTTCAGATTGTTGTTATGGTCATGGATTTGGACAAGGCTAGGTTAGGGGTAAATGGTCTTTTTACCCTAGGTATGGAGTTGTTGTTATGGATTAGAAACCACTTGTTAATTGAGTGTTGTTTTATTATTGATAGTTCGGGGATCTGTTAGCTAGCAACCAAGGGTTTTCCATATGATTCAGCAGTGCGAGGTGAGTCTTCTAACTGTATACGTGGGTCGAAGGCACCAATGTTGACCCATTGTTTGTTATATGGAATGCTAGTTGTCTTTGTGATACTTGCATGAATGACCACGGGGCAGCCCATGACACTTGGATATTAGACCATGGGGGAGCCCATGGCATTCCAGGTAAATACCATGGGGGAGCCAATGACACTTAGATATCAGACCATGGGGGAGCCCATGGCAACTATATGTTTGTCACATGATATGTTGTGGTTGTATGATGTATGGTATTTTGGGAATCTCACGAAGCTTTGTGCTTACGATTTTCAGTTTATGTTTCAGGTACTCCGATATTCAAATGGAAGAGCTCGGGATGATTGCAGGGCACATACCACATGTTTCAGCCTTTTTTCAATTACTCTTATTTTCCGATGTTTTGCTAAAACTTAGTTACTCTGATTCGAAGGGAAAGATATGTATTAACGATTTATTAATCTAAAAACAAAAAATTTTGTGGTGTGATTTTCGGGCGTTACAATATATACTTGTTTGTATGATCGGGTTGAAATACACCCCGGGGCGGGACCCACTATGGCATGTTCTGGGTGAAATATACCTTAGGGCGAGGCCGTAGAGGGGAGCCCGTATTTGTTTATCGGGTTGAAATATACCCAGGGATAGGCCCAGGTATATGTTGGTATGTGTTACTTTGGGGAACTAATTAAGATTTGTGCTTATAGTTTATGTTCATGGTTTTAGGTACTTCTGATGCGAGAGGGAAGGGCCCGACGTGATGACACAGCATCCTCCCCTCATGATCCGCACTTTTTGGATATTATTACTCTGGTAATCTTGATATTGTACCTTGTGAATACTTTGGAACATTTTGATGATTGAAACTATTCAAAACGAAAAATTTTATCACTATTTTTGGGTTGTTACACCGTTCTCGACTTTCTTTATATCGACGGAATCATATGGACGAAATCTTCAACTCTCGTTTAGATTGTTTTTCCTAACAATCAACCGATTTTTATTTTGGTGTCTGTGTCATATACTGTTGCACTGAAACTTCTAAAAATTATAACTTCCTTTTATGAAGTCAGATTCGGACGTTTTCTCTACGTATGATCTCGGTTTTGCGATTACTACAACTTTCATGAAGACTATTTATCCTAAATAGTCTTCTATCAAATACGTTTATTTATGTGACTGGTCGTTTATATTATATGGCGAAAATGGGGTGTTATATATATATATATATGGTAAGATTTTTTTAGGGAGTAAGGTAAAAAGTTTCTTTTTGACAAATTTTTTAGTGAACAAAACAAATGAATCACTAGGTGAATAAAAAATAACATGATCCACAAAAAAAATTCCCGAAAAAAGATGATTCATTTTTACGATAATTTTGTTGATATTCACTAATTTTGTTATGAAAATGAATTTTTTCTTGATTTACTTAAAAATGAATCATGAATGTGTTTTTTGGGAATTTTTTCTTGTGAATCATCTTACTTTTGGATCATCTAATGATTTATTTTGTTTGTTTTCTAAAAGAATATGTGTATAAAAATTTCTTACATTCCTACCAAAATTTTCCTTCTCATTTGATCTTGGTTCTCTCTCTCTCTCTCTCTCTCTCTATATATATATATATATATATATATATATATATATATATACACACACACATATTATATATATATACATTTATTATATATATAATACATAATTTAGAGAGAGAGAGAGAAAGATAGTAATAACTTACCTTGGCTTCATTCTTCAGTTGATGCACCTTGATCCATCTTCATTACTCTTAGGTCTATTCATACACATATACATGTTCTTAATACTTGTCTTAGCCTATTAAGAGCTTAATGACTCTTAAGGTCAAAATGATCACTTAATGGATCATAATTCTAACTATTCATTTTCTTCTTCTAATCCCATCCAATTAATGAATTAAGCATCTCATACTACCTAATTCATTATAATCTAACCTCTAATGCATGAATCATAATCTTAGTACTTAGGGTTTCAAATCCTAACTCTCATTGTGTTGATTTCACCATGGAAATCACTTCCCAAGCTTGATTAAAGCTTCTAAACATTCTCATTTACATCGTAATCAAGCTATAGGTTGATCAATTCAACCATAATACATAAACTAAAATTTTCACCAAAGGTGGAGAAATCATACCTTAATGGAGCAAGGACGAAAATCCTTATCAAGCTTCATCTCTAGCTTCTGTTGCCTTCATTCCAACACCAAAATTGCCAACCTTTAGCTCTCAATTGATTTAGGGTGTTTTGATTCTTAAATGAGGCTCTAACAGGTTAGAATCTATCTTTAAATCCTCGGGACCGCATCGCGGTCATCTCTTTACCGCATCCTGGTGCGCGTAAGTTGGTCGTGGTCAGCCACTTTCCGAGCCTCGGTGCCTTTCTCCCATAACATCCTACTTTGGCCACCATGCCATGACACCCATATATCACGCCTCGGGGAGAAGTACATTGCCCTGTACTTGCGACGAAGAGTCTTATCTGGATCCTAATCATCACTCACCGCGTTGTGATGAGCTATGTACCACGCCGTAGTACCGGTAGATTAGCAAAGTGCATTGCTTATTCCATTCCAGCTTTGGTGACTTTTTTTGTCCCAACTACTAACGTGCATAACGTTTTCGTTTCTTAACCATTTTCTATAATCTTTATATCTATGCAAAGGTAGGAACATAGTCTAAAACTCTGTAAATCATTTCTCACTGACTTATTTCGAGTCTTAATCTATTAAGTCACAAACTTGGCCTAAAAAGCATAAAATTTCCATTTTACCCTTTTGACCAAAAATGCATCTTCCCATGCATTCTTTCTATAGAACTTACTCATCTAACCTCTTATAAGTGACTTAAACTTATCTTGGCCATTTTCATGAAGTCACAACTTCATAATCTTGCTAAATTCTCATTAATGACCATTTTACCCCTTTTGGTTAATGTTTAACTAAAAGGAAAATCTGTTTAAATTCCAGGTTCTTATATACCATATGTGAACCGATTCTTTTGATCTATTGATTTTTTGTCGTTTCATTTTTTCATAGGTGCCCATTATAGACGGTGACACCATAATAAGCTTACCAAAATATGAACCTGTAAAGATATCATAATAACTTGACATCTACTTCGCCAAGTGTTGGAGCATGGAAATGTTCTACAAATAATGAGTGATAGTTACGTTATTTATTTATTTCCCTTTATTGTATTGTAGTTGTTTTGCTCCCTCCAATATAAAGGGAGAATTGGTCATTTTCTCATGCGTGCACTGAAAATGTAACTTTTCTAGAGAGAAAAAAAAAGTGGTGAGATCTCTCCCACCAAGGGAGAGTCTTCTCTCCCACCCATGTTCTTGTAATGTTATATTTTTATCTCTATTTTCTAATCTATGAAACTCTCATCATATGTTCTTTATGTTCTTCAGTTTTATATCCGTTAAATCTCGAGATATTATTCTTTCGCATCCATCGATCATTCAAAATGGGTTCTATCAATTGGTATCAGAGTCGTACCTTGGTAAAACATAATAGATGCACTATAATTTTGGGACACATGAGATTTTAATTTTCTGAAAAAAAAAATGAAAACATAAATAAAGAAATAACATATTTTTGAGATTTTGATTTTGTGAAAAAAAAAATGAAAACAATTGATAGAACCCATTTTGGGACACATGAAGTCTACCTAGTTCATAAAACATAATAGATGCACCCGAAAAAAATTCATCCAACATACGGGCTAATCTTTGAAAAGATTTCATAGATATAAACTATCAACTTATTTTAAAGACAATTCATTCACATGTCCTATACCTAATAGTAAGGAAAATCCCATTTACTCAAATGGAAAGACTAGGTAGCATCTACACTCTAATCCACTTCTTATTGCAAACCAAAATTTTCTTCGTACCTACACATTCATTTCCAAAGTTCATTAATCATTGCTTAAGGAATTGGTGCTGACTCACGAGGTTCAATCCTTCTCATACTTATGGATTAATGCTCGTAAACGGAAATGTCTACAATTAAGATGGATAGAATGGAGCTGTGATCCCATTTTAGAATGCTATTATAGGATTTAAATTTGTCATGTTTTTTTTTCTTTTTTATTCAATTTTTTTCTTCTCCTGTTTTTGTACCTCCTTTCCCCTGGCTAGTTTTTGTGCTAATAAAGTCCTGCTTGCCGTTCAAAAAAAATTACTTAAAGCTCATTTTCACATTTAAGAAACCTAATTTTAGAAATGACATAATACTTCACTTTTTTCATTTCGTGTAATTTAGTCTCGTTATATAACTAAGCTAATCATATCATATAGGTTGCTAAATATCGTATACCATTTAGGTATCTTATTCATATTTTAGCAACTTACTTTATGTTCACCGAATTACTTTATTTTTGTCAAACTACTTCAAATATCATAATTATATAATTATTATGTTAATTTAGTAATTCTAATATCATTAAATCTCGATTCCAATGGTTAATCATGCTTCATAAATACTTAAGAATAGTTATTGGCATATTTTTCTTTTTTGTCCCATTTTTGGCAAATTAGTTTTTTTTTTTTTTTTTTTTTTTAAAAATCATAATTCGGTATAACACCATGCCATTTAACCCATAAATGTACCAATAGTGTTTTAAACACGTATAAAGGTTCATGAGACCTCTTAAACAAATTTTCGTTTCAACATTTACAACACTTCTCTTATTTAGGCATCTCATTTTCATAAAATATGTTTTTCTTAAGTTTTAGGATGTCATTTCAATAAAATTAAGGCTATAACTTGTTTATATGTTCATATTAATGCGTATATATAAAACATCTTTCATTTTCATCATTTACTTATTGCAATTTGACTCGTTAGATTTTCTAAAAATTAAAAACTATTTTATACCTCATGTTTTCCATTCGTGTTGTTTCTAAAATACGACAAAACTTCATAAATAGTCTCTGTGGTATCCCGAAATCTGAACTTTAGTCTCTAAGTTCAAAAACCTCATTAGATAGTCCATATGATTTCAAAACTTTTTATAAACAGTCCATTACCCACATAAAAAGACTAATATGCCATTTATACTTCTTTTTAGAATTAATTTTACCTAATCCTATTTAAGAAAATAGAAAAACAAAATAAATATAAAAGGGCATATTAATTCTATTTATTTTGTTTTTCTATTTTTTAAATAGGATTAGGTAAAATTAATTCTAACAAAAAATAGAAAAGGCGTATTAGTCTTTTTATGTGGGTAAGGGACTGTTTGTTAAAAATTTTGAAACCACATAGACCATCTATGAGGTTTTTTGAACTTAAAGACTAAACTTCAGATTTCGGGATACCACGCGGACCATTTATGAAGGATTAGGTAAAATTAATTCTAAAAAGAAATAGAAATGGCATATTAGTCTTTTTATGTGGGTAAGGGACTGTTTGTTAAAAGTTTTGAAACCGCAGAGACGATCTATGATGTTTTTTGAACTTAGGGACTAAACTTCAGATTTCGGGATACCACGGAGACCATTTATGAATTTTTGTCCTAAAATACTTTCAAAATTCCTCTTCCTATTCTAATAAATGAATATGTTTATTCTCCTATTGTCAAGTGTCATAATATTAGAACTCTTCATTAATATTATATGTCACCTATTGTGCCACTTGTCAACCTATTAAATATTTATTTCAAATTTTAAATTTTAAATTTCTCACTCTAGTTTAATTAAATTAATAATTGATTCTCCATTTTAAATTTCAAAATTTAAATTTTTTTCACTTTAATTATATTAAATTAATAACATTAGATTAAAAAATAAAATAAAATTAATATAGATGATAAGGTGATATAACTTCATATATTTATTTAAATCAACGATTATAATTTTATATAACTAAAAAATATCTCTTAATCAATAATTTATTTAAAATAATTGATTACAAATTTTGATTTTTTAATATGAATGTTTAATTAATTTTATAATCATGGTTCTCACAAATTATAAACTAATACTATATAAATATAATTATGATTCCATCTCATGTTCACATGCAACTAGAATTTCTTAAACTACAACTTTTTAATTTGAGTGTATTAATTTTTTTCGTCGTTTTTAAGCATATGCAATATACTTTTTTTTTTGAACAAACTTTGTTATTATAAATATAAGGAACCATCATATTTTTATTTTGTACACCAATATTTGTGTTCATGAATATTTGGTCACCATTTTATTGGTAACTATTCGTGATATCTATTTGAAATTTGATAATATGATAAAGAATATATTATTTTATTATTAAAATATTAAAATATATTTTGAATGTAAATATTTAATGTATGGTCGGAAATCATCATTTTTATATTTCATTGAAGGAGTTGAGTGAATGTGTATAAAATGTAATGCTTAACTAATGGGTTGGCCCGTCGTGAATCACATGTCATCTTTGTGGCGATGAGATGCGTTTTGTTTTATTCACAAAGGACGACGATGAGAAAGAGATGATAAAACGAAACCCAAAACAGAAGCACAAATCGATAGACGGAAAAGGGACAAAATGAAGGTTAAAAATTGTCAAAGAGACTGAAAGTGAGAAATATTAAAACACGTGTGGCCACTCTGTAATGAAATATAAGTAGTAGGACGAAATAAGTGACACAAATAAGGCCAAAATGGTAAAAGAGACTTAAAGTGACAAATATTAATAGACATGTGGCCAATCTGTAATTATAACATACCAGAGATTAAAATTGTCAAACTATAGAAAATATTGTGGAAAAATGTTGAAACATACAAAATAGTGGGACTTAAAGTGGCAAATATTAAAAGTCATGGGTCAATCCCTAATTAGAACATGTCAGAGACTAAATTGTCAAACTATACAAAGTATCGTGGCAAAATCTTGAAATATATAAAATATGGACAAAAATTGTCAAACTATAAAAAGTATTGTGGCAAAATCTTAAAACTTACAAAATATACTATTCCTAATTCCTAATGACCATGTCTATTGATATATTGATATAGTATGTAAATTGTGTAAAAATATTTAAAATGTCAATGCTATTATTTCAACTATTTTAGATTCTTAACCATAACAACTTTAGATTTTGAAAAAAATATCATAAATGATCCTTGTGGTTTCTCGAAATTTAGGATATAGTCTCTAAGTTAAAAAAAACTTCATATATAGTCCATGTGGTTTTAAAAAAGAAAAAGAAAATAAATAACCCCAATGACCCACATCTCTTTCTCTCTCTCTCTCTCTCTCTCTCTCTCTCTCTACAACTCAAAACACCACCATCGATACTCCACCACCAGGTACCGGCTCCACCATCGATCTTCCTTCCGTGTGTCTTCTTATGTTCCATCCTACACCAATGCAACCACCACTTGTGACCACCCTTCATCCAACAGTGACGACCTTCACATCTACTTGCAATTCCAATGCCTTGCTCCTCCTCGACGATCACTACATCCTCCATCTAATTTTTCGATTTTTGCAACCTCTCTCCACCATCTTTTACCTCTATCTAATCGTTCGATTGCCATGAAAGTTATGTTAACAATCTTCTTGTAACATACACATTTTGAAATCGTGTTTTAAGTAAATAATATTATGTGATATCGAGTATTGAGTTCTAACAGATAGTTTTTACTAGAAATGAAGTAAAACTATATTTAGAATCACTCTGAAAATATTGGAAGTCTTATGAGATTACAATTAAAAGTTAAAATATCGAAAATTTAACGAAAATATAAAATTTGAAATAAGTAAAATTTTATTATTGAAAGATGTAAAGAATCTCATTACAAACATTTAGGCGAAAACCTCATCGAAATCCGAGTTATAACGAAGAAGTTATGATCAATCGAAGATCCGCGACAAAACCGGCACGGCGCCGAATGACGTAAAAAGTGAGTTTTTTTTATAAACTACTTTTTAGCCTTGGTGATCTAAATGAAAGTCATAGTATTTGTTAAACCGAGAATTTTGATAAAAAGAACGCCAAAATCTGACTTCGTATGAGGAAGTTATGATTTTTCTAAGTTTCAGCTTACCAGTAGACAACTAAAAACTCGATTTTTTGATCGAGTGATTTTTAGCCGACACAACCTTAACGAGAATTGAAGATCTCGTCAATAGTAGTACAGCGGTAAAAAGTCTGACGAAAACGGATGTCGGATGAAGAAGTTATGAATTTTTAACGGATTTTCCTGTCCCGATCTATTAAAAATAATAATATTAAAAATAAAGTCAAAATTAGCCGACGAAGTCTAAACAAAAGTTGTAGAATATATTCCCGCCTACGCGTGCATATAAAGAACGTCAAAAACGGAGCCCGTATGCGAAAATTATGGATTTTAGAAGATTTGGGCTCATTTTCCGAGGAATCTCACATGGATAAGCCTTATCCGGAACCGGCCACGTCACCCTCTATCCGAGTAGGCCGCGTGTCCGAAGCACCTTAGTCACCCGATGCGTTGTGCGTCCGAACGTCCGACACGTGTTGCCTTCTGATTTGACCGAAGCCGAAGCCTATCCCCGTCCGACGCGCCTTGCCCCGTGTCGCGTCCGAGTCTCGCATGCGCGCCAGCTCCTCTCGCTTCGTGGCCTTCGCTCCAGCAGCCGCGTGTCCCCTTCTCGGACGACCCTCGCATTCTCGCCCTATAAATACAAGGCTTGCGAGCCTTCTCGGGTAGTTTGGAGAAATTGTCATTTTGCACCCCTTTTTCAATATTTTCACTATTTTGACATCCCCCGAAGCCCCGGTATCAATTTTAACACCCGAAACACGTCCCGAAATGCCCGAAGTGCCCGAAGACCCCGATAAATTTATCATTTTTGTTTGAAGCTCTACCTTCGCAGAGCCCGGTTTTCAAGAAAACTCCCGGTTTTCAACGAAGAAAGTCAATTATAGTAACGAAGTGCTGCCCAAATTACTATTTTAACCCCCGGTTATTTCACGGTGAGTTTAATATATAGTAACAATTGTATGTTATGTGTTATATGTACTATGTGCTTTTCAGTGTTATTATTTTGGGTTATTTTCCCGTGTTATTTTTATCCCTGCTATTTATGATAGCAAAGCTATATCTTTGACCATGTGATCAGTGAAAGGACTTAGATTCACGGTGGTACTGGTACGTAGCCTCTGGCCATGTAGAGCATGTCTCCGTAAGAGAATGACTTATATTCTATGGCATTGGCAGATGGTTAGACAGGGCTATAAGCCTGAAATTTACCGAAATGTTTAAATCAGAAAGTGTATGTCTTCTGTGCCATTTGGGCTGAAGTTTTATTGATCGTATATCTTTGTATCAAATCATTGATTGATATGGAAAGTTTGTCTCATGATTCACATATGCCTTTGTTTTTCCTTGTGTTGGATTAGGTGTCTAAGCCCATAACTATAATTGGTATGTACTTGAATTGATAGCAGCACAGTCCTTTTGGGTTGCCCTCAACCTAGCAACTGGACAAGGAAATTATGAAAGGAGAGATATTAATTTATAAGATTATAAATTAATATATATATATATAAATGATTTATTAATATGTTAATGGATTAATATATTAATTAGAAATCATTATGTTTAATTAATTGTTAGCCAGAAATTAATCAGAATTGATTTTGGGGTTAAAAGAATTAATTATAAGGTGCAGGGACTAGTTTGCAATTATCTAATAGTTGAGTGGAAGGCTCTAGAACCCCCTTGGAAGAGGGTGGACGAAATCTTTAGGGGAAACCCTAATAATTTCGTCCATAGGGGCTTGGATAAGGCCCTTGGGTTTGCTTAGGCCCTAAGCAAAGGATAACTAGGGTTTCCCTTAAACCCTAGATCCCTCAGCTATATAAGGAGCCTCCTGGTTCATGTTTTTGGTCACTCTTTCTTTTGAAGAAACCCTAAGGCCGAGATTTTGCATACTCCCTCTCTCCTCTCTCTTCTACTTTCCTTCTTGCTAGTTTGGGTGTGATTCCATTAGAGGCATTACACTTGTGGTGCTAAAGCTTCCAAGAAGATCAAGATCAAGATCAAGGGAATATCAATTGTTTGCTATAACAATTGAAAGGTATGTAAACCCTAAACCCTAGTTTGTTAATTTCGAAATTAGCCTCTCTCCTCTAGGGTTCTTGTTTTGCAATTCAAAGTTGTATGTTCAATAGTTAAAACATAGATCCAAAGTAGGTTGCATGTGAACTTAGGAATTGTTTTCTAGTTTATTTGTTGTACCTAAAACCCATCAGTGGTATCAGAGCCTGGTTGTTTTAAATTGAATTGCTACAATTGTTGAATTGCAAATTAGGGTTTATAGCTATTAAACCCTAAAGGCCAATTTTTCGATTTCTAGGGTTTTGGATCAAAGGGTTTTTTCGAAAACCCTAGCCTCCAAAGAACCCTAATCGAAATTAGGGTTAGGGTTTTGAAAACCCTAGCCTCCTCCCTCATGAATTTCGAAATATGCTAAGAGGATAACTAGGGTTTCTTGTTTTGGATAATTGTTACTTAATTAGATTAATTGGATAATTATCCTTACCCTATTTTTCGAAATTTAGAGGGATAAGGATTAGGATTAAATTAATGGATTAATTTAATTAGATAATCCTTACAAGATTTAATAATTTGATTAATAGTTAATTAAAAGATAAATATTAAATCTAGTTAATTGGTTTGTTTAAATTTAAATTTAATAGCTTAAATTTCGAAATTTATAAACCCTTGAAGTTTTAAAATGTTTTAAAACACACCTTATATATATATTATAATTAAAAGTTTAATATTATATATGTATAAGAATATGGTCAGTCAAATCGCTAGTATGCCTCATTCACGAAGCTAATCTATAAGGGGGGTATAAGGAAACTGCCTATAAAATGGTAGTTGAATGGGTGTCCACTCTCACCCACCGCTTCCTTGATTAGTGGAGGGTCGTTAGCAGAACGGATTTGATAGGACAACTACTTCTCATTAAAAGTATAATGATATTAAAGAAAGTACTAGAACATTATTTTCAAAATCCCAACTCTAGTTACTTTAGGAAAAATGTGAAAAGTATGCTAATCCATGAAATTGCACATTATGCTTTATTGGTCGTTAGTGGAGCGTGTGTGGTTAACCAGCACACTAAAAGGCACCAATAAAGAGTAGTAATGGGTATCTCATAATTGTCATTTTGATGGAGCGTGTGTGGTTTACCAGCACATCAATAGTTAATGATAAAGACAATGAGGTTACCAAGCACATTTGCATGGTTATTCACATCTTGTTTGTGATCCTCGGCATCCCAGTCACAAATAGAAGAGCATAATCTGAGATTAAAACATGCCATTGAATAGTTTCAATGTATCTCAAAAGAATTAGGAATTTCACTTCGTTTGTTTCGTCTAATGGTGGAATTGGTGAATCGTCATTCACCTACCTTTATGAAATTTGCACTTGGATCTCGGCATCCCATTTCTAAGTTGTGAATCTTCATAGTTGGATCCTAACCTTGATATTATATCTTTGGGTTATTCTATTAAGGTATCTTGAAATCTAACTAAAACTTTCTTTCTTTTCAGATGTCTACTCCTGGAAACACTTCTACTTCATCCTCCTCCAACCAGAACTTCTCCTTGCTCAATATATGCTCCAAAGTCGTTATGGATGGCTCAAACTATAACGATTGGATGCGCAACATCAAGATGGCTCTTCGTTTCGAGAACAAAGAATATGTTCTTGAAAAGGAGCTCAAAGAGCTTGATGAGAATGAAGCTACTCCTGAAGATCTTGCTGCCTACAAGAAACATTACGATGATGCTACCAAAGTGGCATGCATCATGGTGGCAACTATGTCCCCAGAACTGCAGAGGTACTATGAGGACTACTGGCCTTTCGAGATGAACAAGGACCTTATGGAAAAGTACCATAAGCGAGCTCGTCAAGAAAAGTTCGAAGTAGTCAAGTCACTCATGGCTTGCAAGATGAAAGATGGGGAGTCAGTTGTGTCACATGTGCAAAGAATGCAACGCTACATAGAGCGTTTGGTCAAGCTCAATATTCACTTTGATGAGGAATTGGCCATTGACATGGTCTTGAACTCACTTCCTGAATGTTATGGTCAGTTTATTCTAACTTACCATTTGAACAATACTGAGCAGACCTTGGCCCAATTGCACAACTTGTTGCAGACAGCTGAGGCAGGGATGAAGGGTAAAAGTATACCCTCCACACCTGCTAGTGCCCCTGTTTTGGCTATTGGACAGGGAAAGGGGAAAAAGAGGAAAGGTCCTCCCAAGCAAAACTGGAAGAGCAAGGCTCAAGCTGGGTCATCTAGTAATGGCCCAAAGGCTAAGCCCAATGGTTCCACTCCCCATGTTTCTGATCCAAAAGAGGCAGTTTGCTTTTACTGCAACCAAAAGGGGCATTGGAAGAGATCTTGCCCACAATATCTGCAAGATATCAAGGATGGCAAAGTGAAGCCATCTTCGGCAGGTATTTACACTATTTCTGCTAATAACTCATTATCTTCTCGTTCATGGGTCCTTGATACAGGATGTGGTTTTCATATCTGTTCTGATTTGCAGGGTCTAAAGGAAAGTGAGGAGATAGAGCGAGGAAGGATAAACCTGATCATGGGAAACAGAAAGTCTTCACCAGTAACCAAGATCGGAGTTTATCAGCTTCTGCTTAGTAATGATGTTAGATTAGATTTAATAAATTGTTGCTATTCGTCTGAGATGACGAGAAACATTATTTCATTTCATGCATTGTTCAGACAAGGTTTTACATATTCTTTTAATGATTTGAATGGTTCAATTTTTGTTTATAAGAATGGTGTTTTTATGTTTGAAGCTTTACCTTGTAATGGTGTGTATGAAACAGTGACTTGTGTTGATAGCCTAGGAAATAGTGTACTTAATATTGACTTGTCTAATAGTGTAGACAAGGCATGCTTGTGGCATTGTCGTCTTGGACACATCAACAAGAAACGCATAGCCCAACTCCAAAAGGATGGAGTGTTGGAATCATTTGACCTAAAGTCAGATGACATGTGTGAATCTTGTCTTTTGGGAAAGATGACAAAATCACCATTCACAGGGTCTTGTGAAAGAGGTGAAGGTCTGTTGGATCTCATACACACGGATGTGTGTGGCCCCTTCAGATCAACTACAAGAGATGCTAATCGATTCTATGTGACTTTCACTGACGATTATAACAGATATGGATATATCTACTTGATCAAGCATAAGTCAGAAACTTTTGAAAAGTTCAAAGAGTTTAAGCATGAAGTCGAAAATCAATTGGGCAGAAAGATAAAGATACTTAGATCCGATAGAGGCGGGGAGTATCTTAGTATCGAGTTTAACGACTATCTGAAAGAATGTGGGATAGTCTCACAATTGACTCCTCCTAGGACACCACAGTTAAATGGTGTAGCTGAGAGGCGCAATCGAACCTTGTTAGACATGGTTCGTTCTATGATGAGTCGGGCTTCGCTTCCTATTCACTTCTGGGGGTATGCCTTAGAGACAGCCGCCCACATCCTCAATCTTGTCCCTACAAAGAAGGTTGCCAAAACACCTCATGAAATGTGGACAAAGAAAGTTCCCTCGTTAGCACATATTAAAGTCTGGGGTTGTGAAGCTTTCGTAAGACGAGAGACTCACGACAAGCTAGCAGCTAGAAGTGAGAAATGTGTTTTCATTGGTTACCTAAAGCAGTCTTTTGGATATTTGTTCTACAGGCCTAGTGAGAACGTGGTCTCTGTAGCACGAAGAGGAGTCTTTCTTGAAAGAGAGCTCATATTCAAAGAGGACAGTGGGAGCACTATTGACCTTGAAGAAATTCAAGAGTCAGCCAATGAAGGAACCTTAGATGACACTAGCACTCAACCAGAGGAAACAGTTCCTGTTGAACCAATTGATAACTCATTACCTCTTAGAAGATCCACTAGGGTGAGTGTGCCACCTGAGTTATATGGTTTTCATATTACTTCAGATGGTGACACATTCATAAGTGACAGAACACTGGTAAACTTAGATGAACCAGTCACTTATAAGGAAGCAATGGCAGGCCCAGAGGCTTCCAAGTGGAAAGAGGCAATGGACAGCGAGATTAAGTCCATGTATGAAAACCAAGTTTGGAATTTGGTTGATAGTGCACCAGGTCGTAAGACAGTTGGGTGCAAATGGATCTTCAAGAAGAAGACAGACATGGATGGAAATGTGCACACATTCAAGGCTCGACTGGTTGCAAAAGGTTTCACTCAAACCCCAGGGGTTGACTATGATGAGACCTTCTCGCCAGTGGCTAAAATTAAATCTATTAGGATATTGCTCGCCATAGCTGCCTTTCATGATTATGAAATCTGGCAGATGGATGTCAAAACTGCTTTCCTTAATGGGAAGTTGGCTGAAGATGTTTACATGAGTCAGCCAGAGGGTTTTGTTGATGCGAAGTTCCCCAATAGAGTGTGCAAGCTTGAGAAATCCATTTATGGATTGAAACAAGCATCTCGCAGTTGGAATCTTTGCTTCCATGAGAAAGTCAAAGAGTTTGGTTTCTCTAGAAGTGAAGATGAGTTCTGTGTGTATATCAAGGCTAGTGGGAGTATAGTAACTTTTCTGGTGTTGTATGTCGATGACATATTACTCATTGGTAACGATGTTCCAACCTTGAAAGAAGTTAAGTCTTGGCTTGGAAAGTGTTTTGCCATGAAAGACCTTGGAGAAGCTGCCTATATTCTTGGGATTAGAATATTGAGAGATAGAAAGAAGAGACTAATTGGACTTAGTCAGAGCACATACTTGGATAAGGTACTAAAGAGGTTTAGTATGGAAAATTCCAAGAAGGGAGAGCTACCTATCCAGAGCAATACCAAATTGAGTAAGACTCAATGCCCGAGTACAGATGTTGAAATAGATGACATGAGTCGTGTACCTTATGCTTCCGCTGTCGGATCGATCATGTACGCTATGACATGTACTCGTCCTGATGTGGCATTTGCTTTGAGCATGGTCAGTCGCTATCAGGGAAACCCAGGTAGAGCTCATTGGATAGCACTTAAGAATATACTCAAGTATTTGCGAAGGACAAAGGACTGGGTCCTTGTGCTTGGTGGCAGTGATACTTTGAGAGTAGATGGTTACAGTGATGCCAGCTTTCAGACGGATAGAGATAACTTCCGTTCTCAGTCGGGCTGGGTATTTTTAATGAATGGAGGAGCAGTTACTTGGAAGAGTTCCAAGCAAAATACGGTGGCTGATTCTACTTGTGAATCAGAGTACATAGCAGCAAGTGAAGCGTCGAAAGAAGCAGCTTGGTTGAGGAACTTCATCGGGGATCTCGGAGTTGTTCCAACCATCCAGGAGCCTATGGAACTGTTCTGCAATAACGAAGGAGCGGTTGCCTTGACAAAGGAGCCGAGAGATCATGGTAAGACCAGACATATCGACAGAAAGTACCATTTCATCAGACATAGAGTAGAAGAAGGCCATCTTATAGTAAAGAGGGTGTCATCTGAAGATAACCCAGCAGATCCTCTCACAAAGGGTCTGAGTAGGGCTAAGCATATTCAGCATTCTCGAAGCATAGGACTGAAAGATGATATTAGTTTTAGTAGTTAGATTAGTTTTTTGAAACTTGTAACAAAGTAAATGTAATTGACTTTTGGTGATTAAATAATAAAGTATTATTTATAAGTTTGGCTACTACCTTTTGTCAATTGTTTATTATTGTGTTTCATTTTTGCATGTTTTACTTCCTGAATAATGAGATTATTCAAACTCCACAGTCGCTCGTACTCTTGGAAGTAAGTAGTGAATTAAGACTGTCATGAATTGGATTGCAGATTGTCTAAGGATAGACATGGCAATAGAATTGCTGCAACGTTCATGAGTACTCAGAAATTGAGATTTGAGTATTGGATAAACCCTCGCTCAGAGTATCACTTCATGGAATTCATCACGAGTAATACTGAGACGATAATATCTTATAATCTTGAAACGAAGATATATGAGTTGTAATTTACAAAGTCGGTAATACATTGGTGATACGAAACCGCATCATTAATTTGGTGTTATAAAACGTATTGTCATGTATAATTTGATGAGTAAAAGATACAAGCATATGAGTCAATGTTTATTCGTTCCTTTTGCCCTAACAGGAAAAGCGATATATGTGGGCCCCTCGATGATTTGGTGTTGACTTATGTGCTGGGCCCAGCCAGGACTAAATTGATGTGTTCGATTAGAAGTCCTACATCATCACAAATCAGGAATCGGGAAACATAGATTATGGACAAACAGATTGATTACATTCCATGTCTTTTGTCTGGGGATATCAAGCAGAACGAAGGGTTATATGATCACTTATCTTAGGACACGTAACTGACTGGGTCAGAGTTCGGCAGCAGCTTTTTGGAAGCTACAATTTGCTGGTCAAATTTACAAGGCATACTAGCAATTATAGTTACAGACTTATCCAAGTGGGAGACTGTTGGATTAGGTGTCTAAGCCCATAACTATAATTGGTATGTACTTGAATTGATAGCAGCACAGTCCTTTTGGGTTGCCCTCAACCTAGCAACTGGACAAGGAAATTATGAAAGGAGAGATATTAATTTATAAGATTAATAAATTAATATATATATAAATGATTTATTAATATGTTAATGGATTAATATATTAATTAGAAATCATTATGTTTAATTAATTGTTAGCCAGAAATTAATCAGAATTGATTTTGGGGTTAAAAGAATTAATTATAAGGTGCAGGGACTAGTTTGCAATTATCTAATAGTTGAGTGTAAGGCTCTAGAACCCCCTTGGAAGAGGGTGGACGAAATCTTTAGGGGAAACCCTAATAATTTCGTCCATAGGGGCTTGGATAAGGCCCTTGGGTTTGCTTAGGCCCTAAGCAAAGGATAACTAGGGTTTCCCTTAAACCCTAGATCCCTCAGCTATATAAGGAGCCTCCTGGTTCATGTTTTTGGTCACTCTTTCTTTTGAAGAAACCCTAAGGCCAAGATTTTGCATACTCCCTCTCCCCTCTCTCTTCTACTTTCCTTCTTGCTAGTTTGGGTGTGATTCCATTAGAGGCATTACACTTGTGGTGCTAAAGCTTCCAAGAAGATCAAGATCAAGATCAAGGGAATATCAATTGTTTGCTATAACAATTGAAAGGTATGTAAACCCTAAACCCTAGTTTGTTAATTTCGAAATTAGCCTCTCTCCTCTAGGGTTCTTGTTTTGCAATTCAAAGTTGTATGTTCAATAGTTAAAACATAGATCCAAAGTAGGTTGCATGTGAACTTAGGAATTGTTTTCTAGTTTATTTGTTGTACCTAAAACCCATCACCTTGTTCCTCTTTGCTTCTTCCATATTGAAGTATATATATATGACATAACGTTATATTGTATCTATTATTGAACTCACTAAGCGTCACTGCTTACCCCTCTCAGTGTTTAACAATTGCAGGAAATAAGTAACCAGTATGGTTATATACTGTCGGAAGATGTAGAATAGTTTTTACTATTACTTTTGTATTTCGGTTTATGTTTGTATAAAATTACAATATCCTGGGTAGTTATGTAAAATATTAAAACTTAGTCGGTTTGTATCCAGTCTTTTGTAATTACACTATCAATGTAAGATATTATTTATGAATATGCATGTAGCATGTTTTGGGAGTAATAATGTTTTTAGTATGAAAGTTTTGGGTCTTTCACTTCCAACCAGGGTTCGAACCATTACAAAAAATGATACATTCCTCTAATTTTTATTGAAACGGAAATAGGTTTTGGTGTAACTGTGTTTAATTTTTGCTTCAATCGGTCAATTCCTTGTTTCCATATGCAATCAATAAAAGCCTTATGTAACCCATCTTCAAACCGAATTGTTGCTTCATTTCTCAGCCCTATAAGAGATTTATGAAATCAAAATCACCATTGATCGGGGTATAGAACTTCCACTCGTTATTTTCTTGGAACATAATTAGCTTTGGGTTTAGGGTAATCATAGTTTTGCAGCAACATCAATAGTCAAATTAGGAGGAGAACGAGTAAATTCGATAAAGAGGGGAAGTAGAGTAATGTTTACATAAGGGTGTGAGGTGGCTGGGTGATGAAGTGGTCTCCGACGGTGGAGTAAATGATTAACGGGGAAAAATAGTGGAATAAGTGGAAGAATGATCAGAAAGAGTAAGACTCTATATCCATGAAATGCAACATCAATTTCACATTCAAATGTATATTTTAATGGAGAACATGACATAAATGGTAAATTAGTATGGCCAATTCCGTTCTTCGTTGTGTGTGTGTGTATGTACAAGTGTGTTACCCGATCTGAAGTGACGCTTCTCTGATGATGTTTCGAGATGCTTAAATCGTCTCTCCGATGGCCAAACAGATCGAGCAAAGAGAAATGGAATGAGAAAGATAGAGTGGTGTGAGAAGGGAATTGCCATGAGCTCCGGTATATATATATATATATATATATATATATATATATATATATATATATATATATATATATATATATATATATATATATATATATATATAAAGGAAGCATTTTTCCTTTCACCACATTCATTTGAAACCCCCATCCATTTTTCCTTTCACCACATTCATTTGAAACTCCCATGATTTTTCAATTCCTTTATAATAATAATTATAATTTGGATAATTAGGTTAAATAAATATCAAACCTAAAGTGTAATCATATACAAACTAAAATTCAATATTAAAATAATATCTTTATTTCTACTTATAAAGTTATGTTTTTAACTTTTAACGTACTATACTTAATTTATTCGTATTAATATATTGTTGGATGTAAATCATTATCATTTTAAAAATACAATTTTGGAACAATTTGTATAAAATACTTAAATTAATAATTTAAATATAACATTACAGGGTCAACTTAAATATAAATTTTAATTTAACGTAAACAACCCAAAGAATATTTTGTAAATAGTTCAAAGTGATAAATTATAGTGTCTTTCTAATAATGATTATAATTTGGTTAATAAAGTTAAATAAATATCAAACCTAAAGTGTAATCATAAATAAACTAAATTTCAATTTTAAAATAATATCTTTACTTCTACTTATAAAGTTATGTCTTTAACTTTTAACATATTATACTTAATTTATTAGATTTAATATGTTGTTATATGTAAACCATTATCAGTTTAAAGCTACGACTTTTGAACAGTTTGGACAAAATACTTAAATTGTTAACTTAAACATAACACTATAATGTTAACTTCAATTATAATTTGGTTAATAAAGTTAAATAAATATCAAACCTAAAGTGTAATCATAAATAAACTAAAATTCAATTTTAAAATAATATCTTTACTTCTACTTATAAAGTTATGTCTTTAACTTTTAACATATTATACTTGATTTATTAGATTTAATATGTTGTTATATGTAAACCATTATCAGTTTAAAGCTACGACTTTTGAACAGTTTGGACAAAATACTTAAATTGTTAACTTAAACATAACATTATAATGTCAACTTAAATATAGTTCCACTTAAAAAAACAAAGAATATTTTGTAAATAGTTGAAAGTGATAAATGCAAAAACTAAATTGTAATATCAATTTAACTAAAATATTTCCTAAAGATATTTTTTTAATCGTGAAAAGTTTTCAAATAAGTAGCTTAAATAAACTTACAATAACAATAATTAAAAATAACTCTATATAAATGATTATATTGTTACCTTTAAAACCAAAAAACAATGTTTGATGTTTTAAATAATTATAATGATATAAATTAAAACATTAAGAAAATAAAATTTAAAACTTAATTAACAATAACAACAATTATAAATAACATTAAACCATATATTATATTTAATTTTATTCTTGTGTAACTCGCGGGTAGAAGTCTTTCAAATGATTGAGATTATGAAGTTATAATAGATGTATATATTATCATATAATTCAAAAAAATCGATATATTATATCAATTTAGTATACAAATTACTATATCTAATTTAACAACAATGTTATAGTTATATATATATATATATATATATATATATATATATATATATATATATATATATATATATATATATTTGTAAATACTTCAACTATATAGGTGTTTCTGCGCAACGCGCGGGCATTCGCCTAGTATATATATATATATATATATATATATATATATATATATATATATATATATATATATATATATATATATATATATATATATATATATATAGAGAGAGAGAGAGAGAGAGAGATGTGGACCATTGGGGCTATTTCTTTTCTTTTTCTTTTTTTTGTTAAAACAATTTTGTTTAAAGAAAAATATAATATAGAATAAAAAGGGTATATAAGTTTTTTTATGTGGGTAAAAGACTATATGTTAAAAGTTTTGAAACCATAGAGACCATCTATGAGGTTTTTTAAACTTAGGGACTATATCCCTGATTTCCGGAAACCATAAGGATCATTTATGATGTTTTTTCTTAGATTTTTTATATAAACTTTAAAATAATATTGTAACAATAATAAAATAAAATAATAATCGTGCAATATATAAGATAGTTCATATTCTAAAATACAAAAATATTGTACTAAAGTTGTCTTTAGAAAACATAAATAATTGGGTAATATCATTTTCGTGTTATATCAATTTTTTTCTTGTCATATTAATCTCCTCTTACTTTCATTGATGTTGATCCTTGAGGTCCTTCAATACATCGACCCGTATATGGATCAAAATAGTGACAAATGTAGAAGGTAAAACTATGTGGTTCTTCGGGGCGGAGGCTGGAGGCCGGAGCAATAGTCAGCGGTGTCGAAGGGGAAGTTGTTGCCATTCGGCACACAGTGGCGCAGTGGCAGTAGGCTTGTAGGCGGAGTTGGTTGGTGATTTATGAAGCATGAACCCTATGAACTGTAAAGCGGGAGTTCGACTTTGGAGAATTTAACAATGAGTCAATGACTGTCGAAAACATTTTTTTCCTTCTTTTTCTTTATTTAATTTTAACTTTAATTGTGATATTTCTTATTGGATTATACCTTAAACGAATTGTGTATTTAGGCTATTAATATATAAAATATGGGCTTTAACAATTTGGATTTAAACATATTTTTTTTGCCAAAAATATTAAGGTATGTCAAATAACCCACCTAAAATATATATGAAGTCGTCATGGGCCAAAAACATATAATCTATCTTGTTCCAAGGTATAATCGAGAAACTGAGTTTACCGTTTGAGGAAAACATTTTGTAAAGATAAAGTTAAGAGATGTAAAATTAATTTCGAATGTTTGAGAGAAATAAAATTAAATTTGAAAATTTGAGAACGATAAGAAATGAAAATAATCATTGGTGTTTTTTTCTTAATAAATTATTAAAATGTTGAAAATCTTAATTAAGAAGGAACTCTTTTTTGAACTTGACTTCTCAATTTCAAGTCATTACCGAATCTACTTGTTGAGCTCGACATAACAAAAAGACCAAAAAGAGAGGACGATATACATTGAACCACCATAGTATTTATGGTGGTGTTGAGCCACTCCCCCAATCTAAGGCTATACGAAGTGAGACTCGATATTATCTTGGCAGAGTTGAGTCAGTTCTGCAAACATTGCGCCCTCTAGCTTGACAAGCCGAGCTCGGTGCTCTAACTCGGTATAAGTTTGTCGAGTACATCTCCTCTGTCACCAATATATTTTCTCATAATCTCTTCTTCTTTTTCTATTCCCTCTGTTTGGCATCCCGTTTAGCAAAATGGGGTAGAGATGTAGAAAACTGAGATGAAGCTGGGTTTTTCCCCTCGATAGTTAATTCGGTAGTCATGGTTGACTAAGATAAATAGAGCACGCGCTTGAACTCCGAGTCTGGTTGAAAAACTTTACGATATTCAGCTAAAATATAGGATATGAAAACTGGGACGTTATGGAGTGACCCACATGAACAGCACGAGGGTGGTCAGCCTGCATTAAACGCGCAATGATCGCGAGTGAATAAATGGTGGCGACTACAGTCGGCGTTTGGCTGACACGCGCTCAATAGTCGACGCAGACTGATGATTGGACATTTTATCCAATGGGACCCTTATGATGGGATCAACGGATTCAGACGTCAACATCGTTTTCGGGACCATCATGTTGGGACCCACAACTTAATAATGAACTTCACTTCACTTCTGCCGTTAACAAGCAAACGGAGCTTCTAACGTCTTCTAAAAGATGAGAGATCTACTTCTTACGTTTTTGATCTGGTTTTATTAATTATATTATATTTTATTTTATATCATTTCGTTTTTCGTTTCTTAAATGATAATGAAATAATATTTAAAACATTTGTTCCACGTCATTGGAGAAAATATGCACATGGCACTAGACCTCCTGATACTTGATTATTATTATTATTATTATTATTATAGAAGATATTATTTTAACAGAATATATATTAGTTGATAGCTATGTGAATAACGTAATAGGCGTAGTATTTTGCAAATTTTGTATTGATATTTATTGGGCAACTAGAACTAGGGTATTGTTTTGTATTTTTTTTATTATAAAAAATTTACTACATTTATGTAATAGAAACCTATTACATAACAATTTACAATGATTGGCATTTTTCTGAAGAATTTCTTTTAAGCTAACTAATTTATCTTCATATTTAAGTTTTTATAAATTTTATCTATTTATATCGTAATTTTTAAAATACACAATATCACAAGCAAATAAATTAAAAATTAAATTATTTTGGGATGTTTTAAAAGATATAAAAATTTGTTATATATAATTAATTTATTATAAAAATATTGCACGATTGTTTAAATTGCATATTTGACATTAGAGATATAAATAAAATATTAAAACACATTTAATAAAATAAACCTAGTAATAAAAAATAGTAAAAGTTAAAATTTAAATATAATTAAAGAATAAAAAACAATTATTAACAGATGAAACGAGTTAAATACATAAAAATAAAAATAATATTTTTCTGTTTTTCTAAATGAAAATAAAACTAAAAATACAAATCGTTGAGGCTTGAGGAGAAAGGGCAAACCTGGGGTTGGACCAGTGTCCACCTTCCCATGTGACGCTGCCGCGTTTTCCCGATTCCTTTGCTCCCTTTTTTTTTATTTCAAAAATATCTTTTCCAAAAAAATATTTTATAATATATTTTAAAACATTTTATTCCTTTTATTTTGTTGCAAACTATATAAACATGTGTTCCTGACAATATATGTTAACATTTCCGAACCTTTTTTCTTAATTAGAAAAATTCAGTTATTGGATTTCAACTGTTTATGAAACGAATGTGTTTCATATGTTCGTTTCGGGAATTGGTGATGTGTTGCATAAGGGCGATTTGTGCAATTGAATACGTCTTGTATTCATCTATTAAATTTCAATTGATATACATCCCAAAAAAGATTTGATATATTTTGAACGAAACTTTTATAAGATATTTTTCCGCACTGAATAAAAACTATCCGTATATACGGGTTTGTTTGTTATTTTCCAAATAGTCAAACTTTGTCCATACTCATGCTAGAGTGTTACATTTGTGTGTTTGCTTCTATAAAAACCAAAAAATAAAAAATAAATATACAATATAAAATGACATTATAAAGTAAAATTTGACACAAAATTTTGAAAAGTAAACATACTCTAGATCTTCCAAGCTCAAATGGACTATCTTTGATAATTTAATTTTCTTGTTCATAAGGGTTTCCATTTGGGAAGCATCTCACAACATCTCCAATAACATCTATTATATAAGATAAAAAAATGAAAGATTAATATAAAAGTTTCGATATGGTGAGTTGTGACATTCCCAATTTCACGGCAAGAAAAGACCGATTTATTTATGTTTTATTTGAAAATCAGAGTATACTTTTGAAGAAATATGTTGCGGAATTTGTTCCAAAAAATATGATAAAGAATTTATCAAAGCATTTTCGAAGAAATGTATTTTCATTATTTTAAAAACATCGGGATGTCAGTGTCAATACAGATCAAAAGCATAAACAGAAACAACATAGGCCTTACAACATTCTATTTATTTCTAATGACCTATAATCCATAATCTCTCATCATATCATCGCATATATGCTCTTGTGCCACTACCTGTAATACAAGAAACTGAGTGGGTCAGGCTTGAGAGTCTGGTGAGCACATAGGGTTTTCAACCCACAATAATTAAGTTTATTAATTTCATCAAATCAATCAACCCGATTACCCGTTCCCGTTATCCTCATTTTCTATCCCTAAAGCATCTAATTCAAGGGACCTAGCCTAAGGATCATCATCAGGATGACAATACTGCTTAGGGGATTCCTCAGCAATATATGTCAGTAAGGCAACCATGAGGGGGATGGAGTACACCGGTGAACACATCGTTCACAAACACATACAGGTTGCGAGCCCGCCAGCGTTACACTAGACTGTCTAGAATAGTCTGTGGTCGTCATCTATACTCCGCTAGATGACTAAGTCAGCTTAAACATCGAGGCCTCTCATCATTTTATTTCATCGTTCATCATCTATTCCATCTACCCATCTTTACCCATCATAATTATAGGTATAAAATACATATACAGTTTAAATCGAATAAAAACATGTATAAATCGTTCATCCAACATAGATATCAAGAACACAGATAATATGCACATATAACACGTAATTTATATTAAATACTTCATATCTATGTGTAAGATGAAAGTAACTATGCACTCACTTGTTAAAGTGATGACTCCAAACTCGGGCAACGCTTCGCTTCTAACAATTTTATTTTCCTTCGACGAAACCTACTATTACTACCACTAGATTTTAGTCTAATATTTAATGCGACTATTTACGAGCGATATTGTTTTATAAGTGTTAAACAATACTTTTCAACTACTATGTACAGACAGGGACAGACATGAAACACCGGAGGGCTGGACCATTTTGGCATTTAAGTTGTTCTGAAATCCAACAACCCTATGCGACTCTTCAAAACAAATTCCCCGTACCGCGAGTAGTTAAAAGATATTATAATAACACTTTGTATTTTATAATACTTAACGCATATATTGTTTATAGCTTCATAATAACGATATTGAACTTAAACATAAGTTATACTTAAAGTAGGGTAAACATAACTCACTTACAAGGGGGTTTGGCTAGGAACCGGGCTCTGCGGGGGCAGAACTTCCGAGCCGAAAGCTCTTCTTCTCGGAGCCTCCTGGCGCTCCGGGAGTCGCCTCTAACACTTAGGAAGTGCTAGGGAAATGAAGAGAGGGCTTGAGGGTATTGGGAGAGGAAGGATAAGAAAGGTGTGAAGAAAATGAGGGATTTGCCTCTATTTATAGGCTGTATGGGGGCGATTCATGTCGTGAACTTTACATTCACGTCGTGACCTTGCGTAGGCACCAAGGCTTCGCCTGGTGCTGACACGTGGCACATGACGCCGATAAAACAACCATTCTTAAAAAAAAATCATAACTTTCGCATACGAGCTCCGTTTTTGACGTTTTTTTATATCCATGCGTACGTATTGACAAGATATAGAACTTTCGTTTTGACCCCATTGGCTAATTCTCGACCGATTTTTAAATTTAACAGTCTGAGAAGATTACACTGTTAACGACCATGTAAAATTCATAACTTCTACATACGGACTCCGTTTTCGGCTGTCTTTTTATCGTTTAACTCCTGATAATGAGATCTTCAATTCTCATTTAGATCATTTTGGCTAAAAATCGATAGATCTAAAATTCGATTTCCGGACTGCATACTGCTATGCTAAATCTTAGAAAAATCATAACTCCCTCCAACGAAGTCAGATTTGGGCGTTCTTTTTATGTACGTTCTCGGTTTAACGTATACTATGACTCTCGTTTAGATTACTAAGGCTAAAAAGTAGTTTATCGCAAAGTCACTTTTTACGATACACAACATCGTGCCGGTTTTGTCGCAAAACTTCGACGAGTCATAACTTCTTTGTTATAAGTCGGATTTTAGTGTTATTTATATCTCCGGAATCCTTATCACGAACACTTAAACTTTCTTCATAGATATTGGGTCTATCTATTATTTTATTTTTGATGCTTATTTTTATTATTATTTTATTACATCGTTAATAGCAAGTATAGTGCATATAAAATCACATAATTCACTTAATACTCAAATACTTCTTCTTCATTACTTCAAAATAGGTTACAATTGTTGAACCTAACTATTACATTATAATATTAATGCGTAACCTAGAAACACGGGCGTTACATGAGTGATGATAAATTACATAATATCGTTATATAAATCGTTAGATTGTAACATATAAACTAACCAACAGATGTGTTCTCAACAAAGGCACCATCCAAAATGGCGTTAAGTTTGCAAAAGAGAATCCATAAAGTGATCCAGTCCACGTAACTTTGGTTGTGATATAAATATTGATTTTTTTTTCATTATCAACCAAAGTATTTTTGTTTTAGTTAAGACCATGTTGTGGATTTTGGATGTAGTAACAACCATCCTCATGAAGCAAACTTTCAAATCTTTCAACCCATCTGTTAGTAACCTCTGCCTCAATCTTCCTTCCCTAAATGCACAAGAAACCAGTTTATATATTGTTATATGTGGTTAGAATGAAATTGTAAGAAAATTCATAAATAAAAAAATTGTTATTACTTGTTCATCAATGAGAATCATATCAATTTTGTAAGTCTTTGTTGAAAATCCATAAGCAAGATGTTTCATAAGACAGATTTTTCTTACTCTCAAGGTAAATTGACTTTTTGAAACATCAAGTTGGTCTATGAAGGTCATATTGCTTTGAGCCATGATTCTTTTGTGAAAAAACTAATGATTGTTAAACACATATGACCCAACCAAGTAATATGGACCGGGTAAAATAGGCAACACATGAACAATTCAAAATCATAAGGTCAGAGTGAAAATATAGTTTTTGGGACGAAATTTGTAACTTTCGACATAACTCAAGGACGCCGAATCTAATTTAGTGTAAAACATATAATGTGGAAAGTCTTTTGTATCTAATAAAAATCAAAATTATAAAAATAAAATAAAATTCTTACCATCCAAATATGAATGATGTTATATACTCTTAAAAAAACATCATAATGCAAACCTGTCAATAAAGTAAGTATAAATAGTATTTGCTGATGCTCATCAGAAAACATATCAAGAATGAAGGATATAGTTTTGTTTCTGTAACTTAATGAATGAAACTAATATGCTTAAAGTAGATTGATTAATTTTTGTATGACCTCTCAATAGGAATACAGTAATAACAGGTAATACGAACAGAGTAAATGCAAGAAATTTGAGAAGAAGAAGGAGAACAAAGTAAAGAAAGAATTTGGAAAAAAGCATTAGAGAAGAAGACAGATGAAGACTAATAACAACTTCAATGTAATCGTATATATATTATGTTTTTGAATAAGGAAATCATTATCTTCCAAAAAATTGGGATCCTAGGATATTATCTTGAAGATTTTCGGCTATTCATCTGAAAAAAAAAGATATCAATTATATTGATTCAAAATTTCAAATTAATTGACTTTCTTATTTAATGAGTTTTAAAATTCAAACCACTATCTCAAATTGATTCATTTTGCGTGTTTGAATTTTTAATAATATTGACTTTAATTTTGACTCTCAAATATTTTGTTGATTTAATGGGATTAAATTAGATTTTATAGGTTAGTAACCGAATTATTGATATGTTTATTTAATGAGTTTTTCCGAAAAAAAAACCTAAACGGGTTTGAATTTTGAAACCAAAATTTATAAATAAGGGAGTTAAATTAGGAACAATATTAATTAGAGAAACTGATATCTCGTTTATAAATAGAATGATATGTTTCAACCGATAACATAATTTTTGAATTTAAAGATTCTATAATTAAATGTAATTGTGTTTGAATTTTATTTGGGGAAGATGATGTTAACACTTTGATCTAAGGGTGGAAAATATATGATTGATATACAATCAAGGGTCCTGATTGCTTCAGTGGTGAGTTAAGGGTTCTGTCTTAATAATATTTAGAGATAACTTATAATAGTAATAAGTTATGCTTCGTGATGCATAAGAAAGACTAGAGAGGAAATCTTGTCATGCCAAGATTCTTGAAATCGACAATCTAAGGAAAATGGATCTTAAGTAAAAATCAAGATTGATATGGGATATTGAGGGAGATGAAAAACAAAATCATGGTATAATCAACAGCAACAAAAAAAGATCTAGAATTAACGGCCTTATGGTGAATGTTGAATGACGCTCCAAACCTGATCAAATTATGAGTGATGTCTGGGTTTTTTTTGCTGCAAAATTTGATCAAAACACAACACCTAGACCAAAGCTCATAAATAACAAATTCAAAAAACTTTGTTGCCTTGATAGAGAGATGTTGGATTCAAACTTTTCCACATCGAAGATTAAAAATACGGTATGGTCATGCATCTGATAAAGCCCTTGGGCCGGATAGATTTACCTTTAAATTCTTGAAGGAGTATTGGGATATTATACACCCGGACCTAGTCAATGCAGTAAAACACTTTGAAGCGACTTGTGAGATTAGTAGAGGGTGCAACTCTTCTTTCATATCTCTTATTCCAAAAGTTAGAGATTTGGTCAACTTGAAAGAGTATCGTCCCAATATTCTTTATCAGGTGCTTTGTAAAGATCTGGTCAAAAATTCTTGATAACCGACTTAAAAGGTGATAAGTAAGGTGGTCAGTTGTGAGCAATCAGTGGCGAATCTAGAACCAAAAACCACGTGATTCCTTATGTAAGTGAAAACGAAAAAATGAGAGAGTAAATAATACTAGTGGTGGGCTAGCGCCTGGCGGAGGGGCGGTGTTGGGCGGGTAGTGATGGTCGGACGGCGAACAACATGGGGCAAAACTGGCGGAGGGGCGGTGTTGGGCCAATAGCAATGGTCAGACGGCGAACGATAGATGACGGAACTGGTGGCCGGATGAGAGTAATCATCAGGGCAACATTGTATGATGCTTCAGAGATGTTGATCACGCCTCAGCCCACGCGACCTTTCAAATTTCAAGCCTTTTTTGCTATTTTTTCCTTTTTTTATTTTACATGGATAGGATATTTCCTAATTATTACAAGTGGATCGAGGCATTGAGCTATTTTAAGTGGATTGAAATATAAGCCATAGGCTTCATACATTTTGATCCGTTTTCTTTTTGGAAAAGTTTATAAGGTAGGTCATTGAAAAATTATAAGGTAGTTCCTATTTTTTCATGCATAACTTATACTATTTTTTTAAAAATTAGGTGGGTCCTAGGACCCACCTTCACAATACATAAATACGCCCCTGTGAGCAATCCGCATATGTTGTGAGCAATCCGCATATGTTGAAGGTAGAAACATCCTTGAGGGTCCTTTTATAATTAATGAAGTTCGTAGTTGGGAAAAAAAAGCAAAAACTAAGATGATGTTGTTTAAGGTGGATCTTGATAAGGCCTTTGATTCACTTGACTGGGAATTCTTAGATTCTATTGTAACGTCCCAAAAACCATAGTAATTTTTTTCATTTTAAAAGACATTTTCATAAAATCCATAGGATAATCAAACATTGTTTCCAAGACAAAACCATAAAAATCAGAGTATCAATATCATCTCTCAAAAAATAAATCAATAGGAGGATGTGTACGATCACGCATTCGCCTTGCCCCGATCATTTGAAGTACCTGAAAATATTTAAATCTACAACTGTAAGCCAAAGCTTGGTGAGTACCTCCAAAATACCCCACACAACAATATACATACAATGTATGCACATATTGTTGGGTTATGAGCATTCTAACACTTCTAAGTGTACATGCAACCCTAAATACCTTGGATCTATGTTTTCTCTATTATACATACAATTATGAACATCCAAGGTATTATCATAATCTAGCATACAAAATAATAAAATATAACAAGATAGAATACATACCTCTTTGATGTAAAATGTCTTCATGAAGCTTGAGTGCCTAGTGCCCCAAGTGTGACACCTCAAATGGTTCACACAACACCAAATACACTTGGAATAACTTGAGAGAAACTTGAACACTCCTTGAAATCGTCTAGCCCTCACACTCACACATTAGTGCACGATTTCTTGAGCCATGGGATTCTTTTATATGGTGGCTATTAGGGTTACACCATGTAACTCATAACTTTACCCATTCCTTATGCTCCATGGATTTTATCCTCCATGGAGTATCCATGGGTCACCCCATGGACTTAGTCCAACATAAGGAATCTTGGATCACAAGCCCACATATATAAGAATGAATGATTTACACAATCAACCCATATATTTAATTAGTCTCCTTTTGATCACTTAATTAATTCCAAATTAATTCTTGATCAATACTAATTAAATAACCTTATTAATATATTAGAACTTATAATACATTAACCAACCTTAAGTGTTATTTCTCTCATTATAGTCTATCCAAATGCATGATGCCATGCAACCCAAATGGACCATGCCGGGTCGGGTCAAGTCTTACCAATTATAATTATGGACTTAGACATTAATCCAACAGTCTCCCACTTGGATAAGTCTAAAACTATTATTGCGTATGACTTCAGGAACCGATCAGCAATCGTAGCTCTCAAAAGCTTCTGTCGAACTCTGACCTTGTCGATGAACTCTGACCTTTGTCAATGACTTGTCCATTAGATAAGGGATCATATATTCCTCCATTCTAGATATCATATGGACCGAGACATGGATTATCAATCATTCTCTCTGTCTATTTGTTGTTTCCCGATTTCCGATTCATGATGACTGACTGATTGAACAAATAAAATCAGTCCTGGCTTGGCCAAGCACTCACATGTATCATCTTTAAATCATCGAGGGGCCCACAGATATCGCTTTTATCCCGAAGGTAAAAGGAATGGATAAACTTCGACTCATATGGCTTGTTCTACTACTTGTTGAATCATACACAAAGGCACGTTTTATAACATCGAGTTACCAATGCGTTTTCGTGCAATCAATGTATAACCAACTCATAGTAACAACTCATATCTCTAGGTTTGAAGAATATAAGATATTATCGTCTCATGATCACTCGTGATAAAATCCATGAAGTGATTCAAATGAGTGCGGGTTGAATCCAATACTCAGAACTTATGAGCACTCATGAGTGTTGTAGCACCACTTTTGTCCACCAACTTGGACCTCTACAAACCAACCCATGACAGTCTTGATTCATATCTACTTCCAACATATGACCGACTGTGGATGGTTTGAATAACTTAATCATTCAGGAAGAGCGACTTAGTTATTCTGGAAGTCAAAACATGCAAAGTGAAACACAAGAATAAATGAATCAAATATGGTATCAAACCCTATGAATATAAATAAACACTTTTATTTATCACCATACTGATTACTCATTATTCATTGTTTTGGTTTTATCAACTTTATACTTGAATTTAAAACAATAGTTGTCCCATGCTCCAAGCATGTACACTATGTTTTCTAAACACTAGTCATGCCATACACCAAGTATGCATACTATGTTTGTCTATGATCTTTACTTTGTAAAATAGATCAATTGAACATCACTCCAATGATCCTCTTTTCACAGTCCCAAATCCTTACTGCAAATGCAAGAATTCCAAATTCATGTCATTTACTAAAATCTGTTAGATTCTAAACTTATATGCATTAATCCTCTTAATGATTATGCACGAAGTCAGAAAGACTTGACAACAATCATTACAGAGCATTCCAAAGGAGATCATCTCCTTGGAAACATCCTTCTTTCATTAAGTTTCCTAATCTTACACAGATTGAATAATTTCTAACTTTGAAACATTTCCATATTCCATTTTGACTATCACTTCTGAACAAGAGTTGTCTCCTTACAGATTATGTGAATATGGTCCTTCCAGAATTAACATTATACTTCCAACTGTCCTTGAGCAACCAATCTTTGGTGAACCTTAGATTGTCCTCGACAATTGCTTAATCATTTTAGTCATATCCAATTCTAGACCTTTTCCCTTCATAATGCCCCAGGCATTTGGAAAATTTTAGAAACGATGAATATAACACATGTAATCGATCTTATATCCGAAGCATATGGGACACGATTCATGATGTCTCACATAAAGACTAAACCAGTCTTTTGCTATAATATTTCCATTTCAATTTGCCAAGTTCTCAAAATTCAGATTATGAAAAGGGATGCCGTAATCATAATCGAATTTTAGAACGCAAATAATGGACCCATATATAGAATTTCCTTATGTTGAGCCATTCCAACATGAAATTCATATATATATCCTTGATTAAATATGATTAAAATCTCAATCTAAGCTTTTAGAATTGAAATGAAGTTAATTTCCTCTCCCTTAATTCTAGCAAAACAACTTTTTCAACCCCTGCAACCTCACGAATTGAAACTTTTGTTTTCTATAATTAACATTGCTAACTTGCAACCTTTGTCATAATTATCATGCTCCCACTAACATGATGATTATTAGCATAACACTTATGCTCCCACTAGCTTTGACATGTACTCAGAAATCAGCTGACTTTCTTACCAAAGTTCAGATTTCTGATACTAGATTGTTTTGATAAAACTTTATCAAAATCATACACCTCTCTTAGATAGCTCACATGTGTGTCTAAACAATTTTAGAACTATGAAAAGGGATGCCGTAATCATAGTCTCAATTGTTTAGACCTTTGCCACTTCTCACAAGTCCATGTTAGTGTGCCGGTAAACCACACACGCTCCACTAACGACTTTGAGAATGCAAATATCACAATTGCTATCTAGCTAAAATCTACTTAGTGAAAGTGTTTCCTCACCATCATTTTTCATGAATCGGAGAGAAACCTTATGACACTTAGATTTAATAGTGTATGTGTTCTTATCCATGTGAATTTGTCAAAACCATAATCACAAGACAAGGTTAGTGACAAATCCAAACTCATATTGATTAAACTTGTGCAATCTTAAATTCTTGCCATTTGGCAGCTCAGGTGCCTGCCATTGCTTCCAAGTAGTTGTGCAACCAATTGAGAACTCTTAGAACTCCTATGCAAAGCCAACTTGAATAGGCACAAAAATTTCAACACGATAGGTTATAAACCTCAAGTCGTGTGCTAGTGAAGGACTTTAGGTTTTATTCTTGATTAAGTCTTGAAACTTTCAAGAGCTTTAAGACTCCCACTGTCCTCTTGACATATAAGACCCCCTTGTCAAATATTCAAGAGATAGTGCGGATTCTTTATCAAGACTAACACTTTACACAATTGGCCTAAGTTGGTCTCTGTTTTATCCAAAACATCACAACTTACCAATTTCAAATGTACAAGAGTAGATAACCTTTTACATTTGACTAGTGTTAACAAACCCTCTTTAAGATATGTCACTCAAGTTACAATCTTGGAGTATGACTCTAAGAATTGTTTTGGAATGAAGTATGACTCATCTTTTTGATTTAACCATTTCAACAATTCATGACTCCTCTTCTTAGTCATAAGAATGCACTAAGATGACTTTAGAGGACCAATTGTGATATGGTATCTTAATCATTAAGATGATCATAAAAATGATACTAAAGTACTCTCCCATCTTTTCAGATTTGAGAAACTTTTATCTTTCTGCCATACTTTGATTCTTCTTATTCGTTCTATCTCACATTGAAACTTCTCCAATGCTACAGACTTATACTTAAACTTATAAGTATAACCATATTTACTGAACTTAAGTAAATCATGACGAATAGTCTTCTTGATCTTTTGTGGTGGACTTGACCAGTGCACAAGAATGTGTACTCGATCCCTTAGTCCTTTCCTTATTCACATAAGGAATTAGTCTTAATTTTCCAAGCTGAAAGTTCTCATTCATCATACTATACAACTTGCATGATTCCAAGTTTCGGTCCAATTGAACCTTGGGTGATGAGAATCTTTCCTTATTTGGTAATATTAGACACTTCCACAACCGAAAGAATCAAATCCATTTTTCCAATATTGCTATCAATGGAATCTTATAAGCAACAACTTTTCACAAATGCCATTGTAAGGATAAATAAAATCAAAACCTTTTTCTTTTATTTTAAAACTTTGCGGAAAAACTTATCCTTACAATCCATATGAAAACCTTGTTGTTATCTATTCCTAAGCAATATAAATATCATAACTCTTAAGTAATAGCTCAAAATTCTGATCACCGAACCATGCGATTGAAATCCATCTTCGCGATCAGAATCAACATGTACTTAATAGAGTTAGACAATGGACTTTAGCTGAAGTAGAGCCAAACTTATTGACTTTAACATCCTTAGGTAAATTTGGCAACTTCGTAACCAATGCCCCTTCCTTTGGCAATAGTTACCTATGGACCCTTGATAATGGGACTATCTCAGACTTCGCCTCTCTCTTTACCATTGGGTCAACCGAGTTGACTATGGCCGATCCCTTTCCATTGGGAAGAGAGAGCTTTACTGGATATCCAATGTCATCATTGTCAATGTCCATAGCGTTTTAGGAAGTTGATCTTAGCAAATAGATAAGATCATTAAGGGTCTTGTCTTAGTCTGTTTCATAGGATTCCCAAAAGAACTCACTATGTGACTTAGAAAGTAGTTGAGCCACCAACTTTCTCAAGACTTTGACACCCAACTCTCCCGGCTTGTCAATATGTGACTACATCTCCAAGATGTGATCACACCTAGACCTTGCCTTGCCAATAGGGCTTGAGTAACCTTAAACTTTTTAGGAACTTGTGGGTTAGGGAGAATAATTGGAGGAGGTGAAAGAAGTATGATATCCATGGGACATCATCTTCATTTAGGAAAGCTTGTTTCAAGAGATTTGGGAAGATCATAAATGTCTAGACCAGACATCTTTTTGGGAGATATTCAAGATAGTTGATTTAAAGTCCTTAATATGACACCCAATATGAAATATTAAGGCTAGGACCCAACAAACTATTTTATAACTTAGAAGAGGGATGCCGTAATCCAAGCTATAAAATATTTGAAGGTAGGTGAATGACGATTCACCAATTTCCACCATGAAAAACGAAATAATTTATTAGGTTTTAATTGGATTTGAAAGTCCTAGATCTTTGAGATTCATTGAACTGTTCAAAGGTATGTTTCAATCTCGAGTGTGCCCTTCAGGTTTTGTGACTGGGATGCCGAGGATCACAAAACAAGGTGTGAATAACCATGCAAATATACTTGGTACCCTTAATATTTACCCCTTAATCAGTGTGCCGGTTAACCACACACGCTCCACTAATACTATGATAAATATTAAGTTGCCCTTTGCCTACCTTGTTAAGTCCAGGTTAGTGTGCCGGTTAACCACACACGCTCCACTAACGACTTAAGCAAAGTGCAAAGTGTAATTTCATGGGTTAGCACCAAATTCACATTTTCCTAAGTAACTAAGATTGGGTATTAATAAGAGTTTAGTTACTTAGTATTTATCATTAATACTTTTAATGAAAGGAGAATTATAGTCCTTGTCCTACCCGTTCGGCTAACGACCCTCCACAGTCAAGGAAGCGGTGGGTGAGAGTGGACACCCATTAAACTGCCATTTTATAGGCAGTAACCTTATACCCCCCTTATAGACCGGCTTCGTGAATGAGACCTACTAACGGTAAGACAGACTTTACTCTTATACATATATATAAATATTATTAACTTATAATATTATAAAGTATAAGGGTTGAATTTTAACTTTTAAAATTCTAAGGGCTAACTTGGAATTAAAGTATTCATAAGTGAAAACTTTTCAAATTCCAAAACTTGAGGGCAAGTTTTGAAACTATTCAAAACTAATTAATTCCATAACTTATGAGTTTAAAGTAGTTTTAATTAAAAAAAAAAAAAAAAAACTCTTCAAGTTCCATAACTTGAGGACAAGTTATGGAAGACTTTAAACTAATTAATAAAAAAAATAACTTTTTTTTATAGTAACTTATGGAACTAATTAAGGTTACACTTTTTTTTTAATTTAATGAAGAGACTCTTGAACCTCCATAGCTTGATGACAAGTTATGGAGTCATAAAACCATTTAATTAGAACTAGACTCTTCATTTTGTAACCTTTGCCAACTTTTATGAGTTTTATGATTCTTAAATGTGACTTTTCATATAACTTGAGGATAAGTTACAAAAACACACTTTGGAATCAACTCTTAGATTAAAATGGATTGAAAACAACTATTTCACACAACTTTTCTATTAATCTAAGAACCTCATAAGAACAAGATAATTCAAATAATCAATCTTCAAGAAATTAGCATGAACATACAAACTAATACAAATCTTGAAATTATGACAATTATCTTAGAAATTGGATTAGCATGAACATTACCACATCAAAAACAAGTTTATAAGTCCAAAAACATCTTAGGTTAATGTTCCTAGTCCAATTCCAGCCAAAACAATCGAATATATGCATCCAACTCGATTTTTCAGCTACTTTTGCAAGTATAACAAGAAAACAAGCCTAGGCTCTGATACCACTGTTGGGTTATGAGCATTCTAACACTTCTAAGTGTACATGCAACCCTAAATACCTTGGATCTATGTTTTCTCTATTATACATACAATTATGAACATCCAAGGTATTATCCTAATCTAGCATACAAAATAATAAAATATAACAAGATAGAATACATACCTCTTTGATGTAAAATGTCTTCATGAAGCTTGAGTGCCTAGTGCCCCAAGTGTGACACCTCAAATGGTTCACACAACACCAAATACACTTGGAATAACTTGAGAGAAACTTGAACACTCCTTGAAATCGTCTAGCCCTCACACTCACACATTAGTGCACGATTTCTTGAGCCATGGGATTCTTTTATATGGTGGCTATTAGGGTTACACCATGTAACTCATAACTTTACCCATTCCTTATGCTCCATGGATTTTAACCTCCATGGAGTATCCATGGGTCACCCCATGGACTTAGTCCAACATATGGAATCTTGGATCACAAGCCCACATATATAAGAATGAATGATTTACACAATCAACCCATATATTTAATTAGTCTCCTTTTGATCACTTAATTAATTCCAAATTAATTCTTGATCAATACTAATTAAATAACCTTATTAATATATTAGAACTTATAATATATTAACCAACCTTAAGTGTTATTTCTCTCATTATAGTCTATCCAAATGCATGATGCCATGCAACCCAAATGGACCATGCCGGGTCGGGTCAATTCTTACCAATTATAGTTATGGACTTAGACATTAATCCAACACATATGAGCATACAATCTGCCTGGATCACCTCGCAAGGCCTACAGGATGCCTGGACCGATCTACTGAGCCTACAGTCTATTGGACCGCCTCGCAAGGCCTACAATAGTTGGGCTACTCCCTTGGGCCTACAGTCTGACTGGACCGCCTCGTAAGGCCTATAGTACACTGGACCGCCCGAGTATTTTGACATACAACACAAAGCATGACCGCCTCAACCCAACCACAATATGTCAACATATGCACATAAACAAATGGACAGGCAATAGCTAGCAATATAGGTAATCATAACATATCTACCAATCAAACAGATCACTACAACATACCAACATCCTACACGCAAGGATACATACTGCAATACAAAGTATAATGAGAAAACTCACCTCGTAGTCCAGCATATAACAACACAACTCTCACAAATCCAAAAACTGGTACTACAGACTACCAATACAAAAATCATGGATCAATTCTTAAACTACAACCCAAAACCCTCAAATTGACCTAAAGTCAAACTTGGTCAAAAAGTCAACGGTCAAAGTCAACAGTCAACAGTCAAACGTCTTACAGCCGGCCACCACGCCGTGGCCAAGATTCTGCCACGCCGTGGTGACCTTAGGACAAAACAGTAGTGGAGACTATCTGTCGTCACGTTGTGGAGGCCAATCCTCCACGTCGTGGGAACTATTCTTGCATTCTTAATGTATTAAGCTCTTAATCCTTCAAGCTAACCATCTATACTTTCCAAAAGGCTTTCTCACACTCAATGGATCATAAAAGTCGATGCTTTATATACATGCATGTCCACTGCATGTCTTAAACTCTAGTTAGGTCAAAAATGAAGAAAATGAGGTCAAAACCTCATGCAAGGATTCAAAACTCAACCATTCTTCATATCCAGGACATATAATCACAAAAGGACATCAATGATCCATAAATTTGCCAACTTTATGGATTCCAACCACACTAACTAACCCAAACATGAAGAACAAGGCAAAGAAAACTAGATCTAGAAACATGAAGCATAAAGGTTGGAATTTGAAGACTCATAATGGTCCAGAAGATGAGCTAGGAGGTGGAGGAGGAGCTTGCTTGTTAGATTTTCTCACAAATGATGCCTTCTTCTTCTTCTTCTCACCAAAAATCACAACAAAAGTTCAACAACTCAACAATGGAGGATAAGGGTGTAACACCTGGTTCCTGGTACGCATTTAACTTTATTTTTATTCATTTTGGAAGGGCTACTCGACGAGAGTAGATGGCAGAATAGGAACGAGTTTTAAGTGAGCTACTCGACGAGTCGAAGTCCTGACTCGACGAGTAGGACAGGATGGATGAAACCCTAATCTTTAGGGCTTGCACCCTATTTAAGCATCATATCTGGCCTCCATCCCAGCCTCCATCACCTCCAAACCCTAATCTCGAAACCCTAATCAACCTTGAGTGATCTTGAGCTATTTCTTTGCCATTGTTGTGATTTAAAGCTAGAAGAAGGGAGCAAAGGCTTGGAGTTGCAGAAGGAAGGTTGAAGATCCAGAGCTAAGGAGTCTTTTCTGTCTTGATTAAGGTATAAAGCTTATACCTTGGCTGCTATTCACTTAGATCTCCTTCTTAGCTTGTATGTTGTCATTTTTAGGCCATTTCCAAGGTCATTCCGAGATTTGAACTCTTGGGGATGAAAGGACTTCAGATTTGGGCACTCTTGAGCCTTGGAAGCTCAAAGTTGCCACCTTTATTCATCCATGACCCTATTCTATGACTTAGACCTTCATGTTAGCTTGTAATGGGTGTTTTAGCTTCATAACACCATGTATGCACGTAAAGGTAGCAACTTTACGTGTAATTCTAGTCTAAGGAGTCCAGATTTATGAGTTAGAAGCATTGGAATGGATTAGAATCGACTGAATGGATTTGTCACATGGAAAAATCAACGAGTTGTTCTTGGACTCGGCGAGTCGGGTCATGAACCCTAACCCCTTTTCTGGTTGTGAGTGAAACCATTGAGTCTAGGAGATGACTCAGTGAGTTGGACAAGATTAGGAATCGAAAGTTGAAGAACTCGACGAGTCCATGGAAGGACTCGACGAGTAAAAGTCGATATGTCCCGATGTTATGACAGGAAGAACTCGACAAGTCTGGGAAGGGACTCGACGAGTTGACTTAGTTGACCACGAGGCTGAGTAGCGCATGAACTCGCCGAGTTGGGAGTTAACTCGACGAGTTGGGGTTGACTGGGAGTTGACTTTGACTTTAACCAGGATGTTGAATTTGAGCAGGGGTAAAATGGTCATTTTACCCTAGGAAGGATTATCAGATTTTGATTAAGTGTTATTATGAAATTGATAGCCGGGGGGTCGCCGGAGTAGTAGTCAGAGATTCTTCACTCGAGTTTCAGCAGTCAGCCTTATGAGGTGAGTTTCCTTCAGTAGGAACGGGTCTACGACACCAAGGCTGACCCGTATATGTGATATGATAGTAGCTGAGTGTGGGCAGGGCCCGAATCTCATAGCAGCTGAGTGTGGGCGAGGCCCGAAACTCGTAGTATTATTTTAGTATAGTTATGTGATTGATTGATAGGAGTAGATATACTTGTTGTCTGTGTGATACTTGTATGCATGTTGGACAGTGGAGAGTGGGCGGGGCCCGAATCTCTTAGACAGCAGAGTGTGGCCGGGGCCCGAATCTCCATGAGAGTGGACGGGGCCCGTATCTCCTAGTTGCATGTTATGTGTATGGTATGTGGTAGTTGGGGAGACTCACTAAGCTTCGTGCTTACAGTTTTCAGTTTTGGTTTCAGGTACTTCCACTAGCAAGGGGAAGGGCTCGGGATGATCACATGACACACACCACAGTTTTCTAGTCTGGGAGATTTACTCTGATATTTGATATGGGATTTTGATGTGTTGACAGATATTACTATATTTTGAGATACATGATTTATGATTTTATATGACGTTGATGATACTTATGGTATTATTGCTATTTTAAAAACGAATTTTTTGGACCGTATTTTTGGGATGTTTTAAAGGGTGCTTCTAGGTTGAAAGGGAGGTGATGGAGGCTAAGGGTGTGCAAAGCATAGCCATCACATCCCTTAAATAAGGCTTAAAGCCCGAAAATTAGGGTTTTGCATCCTGGCCATTGCCACGTCGTGGCTAACATCATGCCACGTCATGGGTACTAAAATGAATGCACGTTTCATATGGCTTTGACCATGTCGTGGTGCATCCTTTGCCACGTCGTGGTCACCAGAAAACTTATTATTTAAGACTTTAATTGCCAAAAATAAAAAATGATATTTACCTGAAACTTGGTGTTACATCGATCTTGTCCCAAATGAATTTTGGGCCTCACTAGAGAAATTAGATTGGTGGGAGTCTCAAGTCTGTTAGAGCCTCTGTTCTAGTTAATGGTGCCCCGATAAAAGAATTTCCTTTGAAGCGGGGAGTTAGACAAGATGACTCGTTGTCACCCTTCCTTTTCATCATTGCAATGGAAGACCTTCATGTGATTATGGAAACCGCTTGTGAAAAACACATCTTATTTATGCTGATGATGTCATGTTTCTGGGTGAATGGTCTCCGGTTAACTTTCTAAATCTAAAGACGATTCTAAGGTGCTTTTATTTATCTTCCGACTTGAAGGTAAACTTTAGTAAAATCAAAGTTTTTCGAATTGGAGTTGAAGATTTTGAGATTGTTAGGTTGGTTAACCATCTTAATTATGAAGCGTAAAAATTTCCTTTTTCATACCTTGGATTTCCAATTGGTTCAAATATGAAATTAGCAAAAAATTGGGCTCCTGTCGTTGAAAGATTCAAAGCTAAGATTAACATGTGGAAAACCAAAACTCTCTCCTTCGGGGGTAGATTTACACTTGTTAAATCAGTTCTTAGAAGTCTACCATTATATTACTTATATATCTTTAAGGTGCCAAAAAAGGTCATATATAGTTTACAAAGCATTCGAAGAAGGTTTTTGTGGGGTGGGGATCTTGAAAAGAATAACATCCATTGGTTTGCTTGGCAGAAAGTCACAAATCCTAAAGAAATTGGGGGTCTTGGAGTGGGGTGCCTTAGAAATTTTAACCTTAGTCTCCTTGCTAAATAGTGGTGGAAAATTAAGACTCTTCAATTTGGTCTTTAGTCATTCGTTCAATACACAAATACCATGGACAAGATAACTGTACAATTGTAAAAAAAACCAGTCAATGGAGTTTAGAAATCTGTTGCCTCCATCGAAGAAGATTTCACGGAATTGGGAATTGATTTGTTTAACTTATTTTGAAGGTCAATTAGAAATGGCTCTAAGTCTTGGTTTTGGAAAGATGTGTGGATTGGAAATATCGCATTGAAAGATTGCTTCCCTCGTCTATGCATCATTGAAGAAGAAAAAAACTGCCAAATCTCAGACAGAGTGCATACTCAAGATAATGGTTCAAGAGCATATCAATGGAACTAGAAAAGGAGACTATATTCGGGTCAAGAAAAGAGTCAATTTTCAGAATTATTTTTATTGATGAAAAATTTCACTTTTTCTGTCACATGTGACAAATGGAGGTGGCTAGGTGATGGTGATGATATCTTCATAGTTAAATGACTTAGATACTTGTAACGCCAGGTTCCTGGTACACATTTAATTATAATTTATTCATTTTGAAGGGCTACTCGACGAGTTGGGACCCCAGACTCGTCGAGTAGAAACGAGTTTTGGACGCGGGTTTTAAGCCATCTACTCGATGAGTTGAGACCTTCAACTCGGTGAGTAGGTCTGCCAGCATGAAACCCTAATTTCGGGGTTTTGCAACCTATTTAAGCAACTTAATCCCCACCTTATGGCTCATTTCCATCCTCCATGTCCTAAACCCTAATCCACGAAACCCTAGAGCATTTTGTGAGTGTGTGAGTCCTCTTCCAGTAGGAACGGGTCTAAGGCACCAAGGCCTGCCCGTTAATGTATGTTAGTAATGTCGGGGTTAGCCCAATGTAATTTATATGTTTCCGGACTTAGGTATGATGCCGGGGCAAGCCCAAGGGATGTTTGTATGCTTGATGTCTTCGTGATTCTTGCATGTGTTAGTTTATGTGTTCCGGACTTCGGTCCGATATCGAGGCAAGCCCGAGGAATGTTTAGCCTATATGTTACGTTTATGTGTACTGGGCTTCGTTCCGATGTCGGGGCAAGCCCGAGGAATGTTTATATGTTTATGTTATGTGATTATGTCATATGCTTGTTGATATGATATATGTATATCGGACTGAGGTCCGATGCTGGGCGGGGCCTAATGCCGGGCGGGGCCCGCTGCCAGATGCAGTCTGATGCCGGGCGGGGGCCGATGCCGAGCGGGGCCCGATGTCGGACAAGCCGATGTCGGGCAGTACCCGATGTAGCAGGGCGGGGCCCAATGTATGCGATTATGTGATTATGTGTATGATATGTGGTAGTTTGGGGAGACTCACTAAGCTTCGTGCTTACAGTTTTCAGTTTTGGTTTCAGGTACTTCCGCTAGTAAGGGTAAGAGCTCGGGATGACTGCATGACACACACCACAATTTTTACCATGGGAGGATTCACTCGGATGTTTTGACATATGATTTTGATACATTGACTTATATTATGATCTTTTCGAGATGCACGATTTATGACTTCATATGATGAATGATATTTATGGTTTTCATTAATGAATTAAAATGAAATTTTTGGGCTATATTTTTGGGATGTTTCAAGTTGGTATCAGAGCCTTGGTTTGAGGGATTCGGGCACACTCTCGGATGTGTCTGAACTCAAACTAAGGAATTGGTATGAATTTTTTTTCAAAGAAAATCATTTTAAAAAGAATTTTGAAAAGAGCAAAAGAACTTTGAAAAGAGAAAAAGGGTGTGGTGCATGCAATCAGCCGAGCTCAAGTAAGTACTCCCAAATTACCCATACAAGTTTATGTTATGATATGTTTATGAGAACTGCATGCTAGATTAGGACTAAGGATCTAGGAAGGATGCCTTATGTGCCTGTTATATGTGTATCAACTTTATGAGAACTGCATGTTAGATTAGGGCTAAGGATCTAGGAAGGATGCCTTATATGCATGTTATATGTATCTCAGCTTCATGAATTGCATGCTAGTACAGATTAGCAAGGATTGCCTGAATGAGATATGCTTGATTATGTTTACTCAATGCTCGAATGTTGCTTGCTTTGTGCTTTTAGGAGTTCTAGTTATCTTTTACTAACTAGTAAACGAATATGTTAAGTTACATATTGCGAGGACTAAATAGTTTTAGAAGGTTAGGTTTAGCTCTATTTCGCAGCTCTCGTTCGAGTCTAACCGTTGTAGGGTAGGACCTCTCATTCGAAGAATTATCTAGTCTTAGTGATATGTAATGGTATTCGCGAGCTAGTTAGGGGGAGATAACAGGGACTTCTTATGCAACTGATGGCGAAGAGTGAGTTTGGTGATTGACCTAGGGCAAGCCTAAGATGAGATTAGTATGAGAACAGCAGTAGCAATAGAAGGGACTTGGTGGGGTCAAGATAATTCTTGAGGAAAGTACAGATAGATGTGGAAGTTAGTATGGGCTCGTACTACTGAAAGCAGAGGATCCGTACTCAAATCAAGGAAGGCTGAGATGAATCCAGGAAACTTGTAGTATGTGAGATCCCTCAAGTTATGATGAGTATTATGATGTTTGTTATGGTGTATTTTCAGTATGGTGACGTTACGCACTAGGCTAGTTGGCACTTCAGGCACTGGTGAGTGATCACGCTCGGGCTCTGGAGTCGGGCAGCTACATGAGCAGACGAGAGAGTTCATGTCGTCTGAGATCACGCGCAATATTTTAGACTCCTGTGATCTTCGGTATGATCAAGGAGGGCATTATGGAGCTTTTGGATGGGAGACTGAATGCAATCCGCACCAAGGTGACGTCCATTATGGGGTCGCGCACACTAACATTCATGGAGTTCAGGACTTGTGGAACTCCAGACTATCATGGGGATCGAGACCCCATTGCTAGCAGCAGATGGTTGGCGGATGTCGCCAACGCTGTCCGCTCCAGAAGATGTCCCGAGGGGGAGAAGGTACGACTTGCGTCCTACCTTCTAAAGGACAGGGCACGTGGCTGGTGGCAGGAGCTCGGACGAGCCATTGGAGATGATGCAGTTCTAGATGCGATGACATGGAGTGATTTTTCGGCCAGATTCAGGGCCTAGTTTGCACCTGTGATTGAGGTGCAACAGCTTGCTAGGGAGTTCCAGGATCTCGAGCAGACGACTGAGACAGTGGCGAAGATCACCACCAAGTTTAGGGAGAGGGCCCTTCTCGTTCCGCAGTACGTGGCAGATGAGGAGATGAAAAAGGCCCGATATCATGAGATGTTGCGGAGTGATATCTGCCATTTTGTGAGCCGATCCAGCTGCAAGACGCTGGAGGATATGATTACTAGGGCTCGGGGGAGGGAGCTGGATTTGGAGATGGAGAGAAAGAGGAAACCATATGGGGTTCAGATAGTTAGTTCGGGCAAGAAGCCCAAGGTATCAGATCACAGATCGAGGAGCCAGCAGGGTCGCAGCCGGTGTGGCAAGTGCAACAAGATGCACGTGGGGGCGTGCAGGGCGGGGAGTTTGGGCAGCTTCAAGTGTAGCCGAACTGGTCACATGAGTAGGGATTGTACAGCTACCACCACCACCACAACAGTTTCAGATCTGATTTGCTTTGAGTTCAATCGAAGGGGCCACAAAAAGGCCCAGTGTCCGAGTTTAGCAACAGCAGGACAGGTGGCGGCACCCGCTCCTGCCACGTTGAGGATTACAGATGGCCGTCAGGGCCGAGCAGAGGCGCCTACGACGAGGAGCAGGGATTTTCAGCTTACTGCAGAGGAGGCGTGTGCGGCTCCCGATGTTGTGACGGGTCTGTATTCTCTCCTTATCACTTTATTTGTATTGATTTTCGCTTATGTTTGTTTGTTTCGTCTTAGGATCGTTCTTAGTGAACGATAATTCAACCCTGGTATTGTTCGATTCGGGGCCACCCGATCTTTTGTGTTGCTTTCACTTAGGAGGCGGTTTGTTGGTGCTCCAGGGGAGTTAGAATATCCACTGGATGTGGATATAGTAGACGATAGGACCGTTCGGGTCTCCAGAGTTCATCGGGGGTGTACGATGCAGTTGTTCGACGAGCAGTTTTTAGTAGATTTGGTCCCAATTCCCCTGCGAGGGAACAAGGTTATAGTAGGTATGGACTGGTTGAGCCCCAATGGGGCAGTGATCGACTGCGAGCATCAACTAGTGAGAGTTCGGAATCCTAGTGGGGGAGGGTTAGTGATTCAGGGCGTGAGGCCGCAGCATGGACCGACTTTATGTTCGACAGCGAGTGCGAGGCTCTACTTTCAGCAGGGTTGCGCATGATATGTCACCTACGTTATGGATACCCGGGATAAGGGTAAGGCGACAGTGGATGATGTACCATTCGTGCGAGAGTACTCGGACGTATCTCCGGAGGATTTGCCTCGGATACCTCCGGAGAGACCAGTTGAGTTCAGGATTTACCTAGTACCTGGTACGGCTCTGATAGCCAAGGGACCATATAGGTTGGCTCCTTCCGAGATGCAGGAGTTGTCTACGCAACTGCAGGAGCTGCTAGACAAGGGATTTATCAGGCCGAGTAGTTCACCATGGGGAGCGTCGATCCTGTTTGTGAAGAAGAAGGACGGGTCATATCGGATGTGGATAGACTACCGGGAGCTGAATAAGGTAACGGTGAAGAACCATTATCCCATACCGAGGATTGATGATTTGTTTGACCAGCTACAGGGTGTATCTTGGTTCTCCAAGATTGATCTACGATCGGCTTATCACCAGATGCGAGTCATGGACGAGGATGTGCAGAAGACAGCTTTTAGGACTCGCTATGGTCACTATGAGTTTGTGGTGATGCCTTTTGGGCTCACCAATGCCCCAGCCGCGTTCATGGATCTCATGAACTGTGTGTGCAGACCGATGCCGGACCGGTCTGTGATAGTTTTCATTGATGACATCTTGGTTTATTCCAAGACTTAGGAGCAGCATGAGGAGCACCTGAAGGAGGTGCTGGAGACACTGAGGAGGGAGAGATTTTTTTGCAAAGTTATCCAAGTGTGAGTTCTGGTTGTGCGAGGTTCAGTTTCTGGGGCACCTTGTCAACCAGAAGGGTATTCTAGTCAATCCGGCCAAGATATAGGTTGTGATGCAGTAGGAAGTTCTGAGGTCTCCATCTGAGATTCAAAGTTTTCTTGGTCTAGCAGGTTATTACCGGAGATTCATTCAATATTTCTCCAATATCCGTGTTCCTTTTACCCGACTTACCAAGAAGTCGGTGACATTCCGTTGGGGGCCTGAGCAACAGGTAACCTTCGAGACTATCAGCAAGCAGTTATGCGAGGCACCGATCCTGACTTTGCCAGAGGGCGTCGATGACTTCGTGGTTTACTGCGACACTTCGATCACGGGCATAGGTGCAGTGTTGATGCAATGGGGGTCACTTGATAGCCTACGCTTCGAGGCAGCTGAAGCCTCACGAGGCTAACTATCTGACGCATGATTTAGAGCCGGGGGCTGTGGTTTTCGCCCTCAAGATTTGGCGGCATTACCTCTATGGGGTTCGTTGTGCCATTTACACGGACTATAAGAGTTTGAGGTACCTCATGGATCAGTCGAATCTGGACATGAGACAGCGTTGGTGGTTAGATGTGGTGAAGGATTACGGCTGTGAGATCCTTTACCACCCGGGCAAGGCCAATATGGTGGCCGATGCCCTGAGCCGCAAGGCAGTGACGACTATGATTCGAGATGTTTACCTGAGGATGTAGTGATTACTCGATTGTCGGAGCAGATTGGAGAGGCGCAGGATGAGGGCCTGAAGGAAGAGCACCAGAAGTGCGAGCGGATCGTCGGCCGGGTGGCCTCATTTGACTATGACAGTCGAGGGTTGCTGACCCTTCATGGTAGGGTCTGGGTTCCATACTGCGGCGGAGTACGACAAATTTTGATGGATGAGGCCCACAAGTCGAGGTTCTCCATCCATCCCGAGGCGACGAAGATGTATCGGGATCTTCGCCCTAATTACTGGTGGCCCTGCATGAAGCAGGATGTAGCATGGTATGTAGAGCGATGCTTGACCTACAGGAAGGTCAAGGCCGAGAACCAGAGACCACATGGGAAGATGCAGCCGCTTGACATTCCCTTGAGGAAATGGGAAGATATCACCATGGATTTCATCATCAAGCTTCCCAGGACCGCACGTGGAGTAGATTCGATATGGTTCATCGTGGATCGGTTGACCAAGAGTGCTCATTTTATCCCGATCCTGGAGAGCATATCGGCCGAGAAGCTAGCCGACATATACGTGCATGAGATAGTAGCACGACATGGAGTGCGTGTCTCGGTGGTGTCAGACCGAGATGTCCGTTTCACTTCGAGATTTTGGAAGCGGTTTCAGGACGAGATGGGTACTCATCTCCACTTCAACACCGCTTTCCACCCTCAAACGGACGGACAGAGCGAGAGGACGATTCAGACTCTCGAGGACATGCTACGCGCATGTGTTTTGGATTTCGGTGGCAGTTGGGATACGTATCTTCCGTTAGCCGAATTTTCGTATAACAACATCTACCACGCCAGTATAGACCGACCTCCCTTCGAGATGCTCTACGGGAGGAAGTGTAGGACCCCAATATGTTGGGGCGAGGTCAGTTATAAAATCATGGGGAGTACTGAGGTAGTACTCAAGACTACTGAGCGGATCCAACAGGTACGGAGCAGGCTTCAGACTGCTCAAAGTCGGCAGAAGAGCTATGCCGACAAGCAGCGTACAAACTTGGAGTTTCAGGTGGGCGATATGGTCCTCCTGAAGGTGTCACCTTGGAAAGGTGTCATCCGGTTCCGGAAGCGGGGCAAGCTGGGCCCCAGGTATATCGGCCCTTTCAGAGTTATAGCCCGGGTGGGCAAGATGGCGTATCGATGGGATCTTCCAGCAAAGCTCAGCCATATCCACAACACTTTCCATGTTTCCCAGTTGCAGAAGTGCTTAGTGGATGATTCAACGATTGTGTCCTTAGAGGATATTCAGGTTGACTACAACCTGAACTACATTGAGAGGCCGGTGGCGATTCTGGATCGCAAGACGAAAACCTTGAGGAACAAGGTTGTTCAGCTGGTGAAGGTGCAGTGGCAGCACCGCAAGGGTTCTGAGTGGACTTGGGAGCCCGAGGAGGAGATGAGGGAGCATTACCCATAGTTTTTTCCATACGCATCAGACTTCAAGGACGAATTCTTAGACAAGTGGGGGAGAATTGTAACGCCTGGTTCCTGGTACACATTTAATTATAATTTATTCATTTTTGAAGGGGTACTCGACGAGTTGGGAGCCCCAGACTCGTCGAGTAGAAACGAGTTTTGGACGTGGGTTTTAAGCCATCTACTCGACGAGTTGAGACCTCCAACTCGGCGAGTAAGTCTGCCAGCATGAAACCCTAATTTCGGGGTTTTACACCCTATTTAAGCAACTTAATCCCCACCTTATGGCCTCATTTCCAGCCTCCAAGTCCTAAACCCTAATCCACGAAACCCTAGAGCATTTTGTGAGTGTGTGAGTCCTCTTCCAGTAGGAACGGGTCTAAGGCACCAAGGCCTGCCCGTTTATGTATGTTAGTAATGTCGGGGTTAGCCCAATGTAATTTATATGTTTCCGGACTTAGGTCCGATGCCGGGGCAAGCCCTCGTTTGAGTCTAACCGTTGTAGGGTAGGACCTAGGAAGGATGCCTTATGTGCCTGTTATATGTGTATCATCTTTATGAGAACTGCATGCTAGATTAGGGCTAAGGATCTAGGAAGGATGCCTTATATGCCTGTTATATGTATCTCAGCTTCATGAACTGAATGCTAGTACAAATTAGTCAGTGATGGCCTGAATGAGATATGCTTGATTATGTTTACTCAATGCTCGAATGTTGCTTGCTTTGTGCTTTTAGGAGTTCTAGTTATATTTTACTAACTAGTAAACGAATATGTTAAGTTACATATTGCGAGGACTAAATAGTTTCAGAAGGTTAGGTTTAGCTCTATTTCGTAGCTCTCGTATGAGTCTAACCGTTGTAGGGTAGGACCTCTCATTCGAAGAATTATCTAGTCTTAGTGATATGTATGTTGGATTAGATGTCTAAGCCCATAACTATTATTGGTATGTATTCGACCCGAGAGTAGCATGGTCCATTTGGGTTGCATAACACCAGGAAAATTTGTTAGGATGGACTCTTGAGAGAAGGTTATATATGATTTGTTAATATATTATAAGTTATAATATATTAATATGAAATCATATGTTTTAATTTAGTATTGATCAAGAATTAATTTAGTGATAAAAAGAGACTAATTAAACCTATGCGGACTAATTATGATAATTAGTTATATTTATATGTGTTGGGCTTATGATCCATGTTGGACCAAGTTTATGTATGGACACATAAAGAGTTGGGCCACATGAACCATGAATCATAAAAACCTATGGGTATGGATTTGGGTTATACCCATGACCCTTGAAATACCACACATATAAATACATATATGTTGACCTAAAACCACCACCGTGTGTGTGCATGTTCTTGGATTTCATGAAGGTTTTTGGTGCATGGAGTTTCTCTCTCAAGAGTCACCTTTGTTCTAGGTGAGTTGTTATTCCATTTGAGGTGCAACACTTGGGGCACTAAGTTCTTAAAGGCCAAAGTCTTTCAAGCAACACCAAATACATCAAGACTTCAAGCCACACAAAAGGTATGTTACTCTAACTAGTATCTTGTATTGTTTATGACAATTTGCATGCTAGTTATAGGTTTAATGCCTTGGAAACCATTTGCATGTATAATTAGTGAAAACATAGATCGAAGGTATTTAGGGTTGTATGTGCACCATAGGATGTTGTAGTATACTAAAACTCATAAGTGGTATCAAAGCCAGGTTTATAAGTTCAAAAACAGCTTAGGGTAATGTTCCTAGTCCAATTCTAGCCAAAACATTCAAAGATATGCTGTCAGGGGGTCCAACTCGCCGAGTGCAAGAACAAACTCGACGAGTTGGATGAGTTTGTTCATGGACTCGTCGAGTCCCCTGTCCAGACAGCAAAAAACTTCGATTTTCAGCCATTTGCATCAAGTATAATTGAAAACAAGCATTGACTCGATTTTCATGCTAATCCAATTTCAAAGATAATTGTATAATTTCAAGATTTGTATTAGTTTATATGTTCATGCTAATTTCTTGAAGATTGATGATTTGAATTATCTTGTTCTTATGAGTTATTTTAGATTAATAGAAAAGTTATGTGATAATTTGTTTTCGATCCAATTTGATCTAAAAGTTGTTCATAATATGTGTTTTTGTAACTTGTCCTCAAGTTATATGAAAAGTCACATTTATGTTTTTTAAAAACTCATAATATTTCCATAAGTTATGAAAATGAAGAGTCTCATTTTTAAATGTTTTAAAGTCTTCCATAACTTGTCCTCAAGTTATGAACTTGAAGAGTTTTTCCATTAAACTACTTTAAACTCATAAGTTATGGAAATCAAAGGTTTTTGAATTGTTCAAAACTTGCCCTCAAGTATTGGAATTTTTAAAGTTTCCCCGCATGAATACTTTAATTCCAAGTTAAACCCTTAGATTTTTAAAAGTTAAAATTCAAGCCTTATACTATTATAATATTATAGGTTTAATATTTATATATATGTATAAGAGTATGTCAGTCTTACCGTTAGTAGGCCTCATTCACGAAGCCGGTCTATAAGGGGGGTATAAGGTTACTGCCTATAAAATGGCAGTTTAATGGGTGTCCACTCTCACCCACCGCTTCCTTGACTGGTGGAGGGTCGTTAGCCGAACGGGTTTGACAGGACATTAATTCTCCCTTCATGAAAAGTATAATGATAAATACTAAGTAACTAAACACTTATTAAATTCCCAATCTTAGTTACTTTAGGAAAATGTGAATTTGGTGCTAACCCATGAAATTACACTTTGTACCTTGCTTAAGTCGTTAGTGGAGCGTGTGTGGTTAACCGTCACACTAACTTGGATTTCACAAGGTTGGAAAAGGGTGGCTTAAGGTTTATCATAGATCGGTGGAGCGCGTGTGGTTAACCGGCACATCGATTAGGTGATAAATATTAAGGGGACCAAGTATATTTGCATGGTTATTCACACCTTGTTTGTGATCCTCGGCATCCCAGTCACAAACTTTAGAGGGCACAATCGAGATTTAAACATGCCATTGAAAAGTTCAATGAATCTCAAAAGATCTAGGAGTTTCAAACCAATTAAAACCTAATTCCTATTTCGTTTTTCATGGTGGAAATTGGTGAATCTTCATTCGCCTACCTTCAAATATTTTATAGCTTGGATTACGACATCCCTCTTCCAAGTTATAAAATGTTGTGTTGGGTCCTAGCCTTAATATTTCATATTGGGTGTTATATTAAGGACTTAAATCAACTAAACTTGAATTTCTCCCATTGTAGATGTCTAGTTAAGAAAACTATGATCTTCCCAAATCTCTTGGAACAAGCTTTCCTAATGAAAATGATGTCCCGTGGTTGGATCATGGAAATCATACTTCTGTTCCTCCACCTCTTCCAATTATTCTCCCTAACCCACAAGTTCTTGAAAAGTTCAAGGTCACTCAAGCCCTATTGGAAGTTGTGTGCCCACATCTTGGAGATGAAGTCACATATTAACAAGCCGGGAGAGTTGGGTGTCAAGCTATTGAGGAAGTTGGTTGTTGACTAGGTTCTTAATCACCTCCTAAGTCACATAGTGAGTTCCTTTAGGACTACTATGTGACAAACCATGACATGACCCTTAATGATCTTACCTATTTGCTTGATGCTGCTAAATCAACAATGATTTGGAGCACTGGTAAAGCAAATTTGATTGGAAGATCGACTTCCCAAACTTACATGGACATTGACAATGGTAACATTGGAAATCCAAAAAACTTTCTCTTCCCAATGGAAAGGGTTTAGCCATAGTCAACTATGTTGGCCAAATAGTAAAGAGAAAGGGTAAGTCTGAGATAGTCTCGTGTACCATTCCCAAAGAGTCCATATGTTTCTATTGCCAAAGGAAGGGGCATTGGTTGCGAAGCTGCCCTATTTACCTGAAAGATCATAAGGATGGTAAAGTCAAAAAGTTTGACTCTACTTCGGGTAAGGTCCACTATCTGACTCTAATAAGTTCCTTTTTGAGATTCTTATTATATGATGTGACTAGGTCACATTTTGATGTTTTGTAGAATCAAAGAAAGGAAGCTTAAAGGAAGAGTATGTTGATTCTGATCGCGAAGATGGATTTCGATCGCATGGTTCGGTGATCAGAATTTTGAGCTGCTGCTTAAGAGTTGTGATAGATTGCTTAGGAATAGATAAAAACATAGTTTTAATATGCTTTTGCATTGTAAGGATAAGTTTTTCCGCAAGTTTTAAAATACAACATAAAGTTTTAATTTTATTTATTTTAAATATCCTTACAATGGCATTTGTGAAAAATTGTTGTTTATATGATTCCATTGATAGCAATATTGGAAAAAGGATTTGATTCAGTCGTTTGTGGTAGTGTCATAATTTACCAAATAAGGAAAGATTCTCATCACCCAAGTTTCAGTTGGATAGAAACTTGGAATCATGCAACTTGTATTGTATGATGAATGAGGATTTTCATCTTTGGCAAATTAAGACTAATTCCTTGATCACATGTATATGTGAGTCAAGTGAAGGACTAAGGGATCAAGTACACATTCTTGTGCATTGGTCAAGGTCCACCACAAAGATCGATAAGACTATTCGTCATGATTTACTAAAGTTTAGTGAATATGGTTATACTTACAAGTTTAAGTGTAATTCTGAAACATTGGAAAAGTTTCAATGTAAGGCAGAACGAACAAGAAGAATCAAATTAGGCAGAAAGATAAAAGTTTCTCCAATCTAAAAAGATAGGAGAGTACTTGAGTATCTTGTTTTATGATTATCTTAGTGGTTATGAAACCATATCACAATTGATTCTCTAAAGACATCTTAGTGCATTTGTTTGACTAACAAGAGGAATCGTGAATTGATGAATTGGTTAAATCAAAAGGATAATTCATACTTCGTTCCAAAAAATTGAGTCTTAGAGTCATACTCCAAGATTGTAACTTGAGTGACATAATCCTTAGAAGGTTTATAACACTATTCAAATGTAGAGTAAAATGTTTTCTTACTCTTGTACATTTGAAATTGGTAAGTTTTGATGTTTTGGATAAAACAAAGACCAACTGTGTGAAGTGCTTGTCTTGATAAGAATCTGCACTAACTCTTGAATATTTGCTTTGTCAAGGAATGGTTCTTGACAAGAGAATCTTATATGTCAAGAGGTCAGTGGGAGTCTTAAAGATCTTGAAAAGTTTCAAGAACTAATCAAGGGTATTGTTTATCACTAGCACACGACTTGAGGCTTGTAACCTATCGTGTTGACATATTCTTATTTCTGTGCCCATTCCAGTTAAAAGTTGACTATGCATGTGAGTTCTGAGAGTTCTCAGTTGTTTGCATAACTATTTGGAAGCAATGGTAGGCCCTTGTGCTGCCAAGTGGCAAGAAGTTAAGATTGCACAAGTTCAGTCCATATGAGTTTGGATTTGTCACTAACCTTGTCTTGTGATTATGGTTTTGACAAATTCACATGGATAGGAACACATACACCATAAAAGTCTAAGTGTCATAAGGTTTCTCTCCGATTCATGAAAATGATGGTGAGGAAACGCTTTCACTAAGTAGATTTTAAGTAGAAAGCAATTGTAATATTTGCATTCTCAAAGTCGTTAGTGGAGTGTGTGTGGTTAACCGGCACACTAACATAGACTTGTGAGAAATGACAAAGGTCTAAACAATTGAGACTATGATTACGGCATCCCTTTTCATAGTTCTAAAAATTGTTTAGATACACATGTGAGCTATCTAAGGAAAGGTGTATGATTTTGATAAAGTCTTATCAAAGCATCTCGTATCAGAAATCTGAACTTTGGTAAGAAAGTCAATAAAGTATTGATTTCTAGAAGTCTAGCTGATTTCTGGATACATGTCAAAGCTAGTGGGAGCATAAGTGTTATGCTAATAATTATCATGTTAGTGGGAGCATGATTATTATGTTAGGTGTTGCGAGTTAGAAATGTTAATTATAGAAAACAAAAGTTTCAATTTGCAAAATGTGCTTTGCAGCGTTTGAAAAGTTATTTTGCTAAAATTAAGGGAGAGGAAATTATACTTCATTTCAATTCTAAAAGCTTAGATTGAGATTTTAATCATCTTTAGTCAAGGATATATATATATATATATATATATATATATATATATATATATATATATATATATATATATATATGAATTTTATGTTGGAATGGTTCAATATAAGGAAATTCTCTCTCTCTCTCTCTCTCTATATATATATATATATATATATATATATATATATATATATATATATATATATATATATATATATATATATATATATATATTGCGTTCTCAAAATTCGATTATGATTACGACATCGCTCTTCATAGTCGAATTATGAAAACATGGCAAATAAAAAAATATTGTAGCAAAAGACTGGTCTAGGATCATGTCTTTATGTGAGACATCATGAATCGTGTCCCATATGCTTCGGATATAGGATTGATTACATGTGCTATAATATTTATCCTTTCTAAATTTTTCCTAATGCCTAGGGCATTAAGAGGGAAAAAGTACTAGAACTGGATATGACTAAAATGATTAAGCAATTGTCGAGGACAATCTGAGGTTTACCAAAGATTGGTTGCTCATGGAAAATTGGAAGTATAGTGTTAATTGTGAATGACCATATTGACATATTCTGAAAGGAGGCAACTCTTGTTCAGAAGTGATAGTCAAAATGGGAATGTGGAAATGTTTCCATAGGAGGAAGATATTCATTAAATATGTGTAAGATTAGGAAAAAAAACTTAATGCAAGAAGGATGTTCAAAGGAACGTAGTTTGATTATGAGACTTTGTTTCCATGGAATTGATCTCCATTGGAATACTCTGTAATGTCTGTTGACAAGTCCTTGTGACGTTGTGCATAGTCATTACAAGAGGATCAATGCATATAAGTTTAGAATCTAACAGATTTCGGTAAATGGTAGGAATTTGGAATTCTTATAATTACGATAAGGATTTGGATTGTGAAATGAGCATCATTGGAATCATGTTCAATTGGTCTATTTCACAAAGTAAGGATCATAGACAAACATAGTGTGCATACTTGGAGTATGGCATAACTATTGTTTGGACAAACATAGTGTGCATGCTTGGAGCATGGCATGACTATTGTTTTAATTCAAGTATCAGGTTGATAAATCCAAACATTATACAATGAATAATGTGTAATCAATATGGCGATAAATAAAAGGTGTTTAAATTATATTCATAAGTTCTAAGACCATATTGGATTCAATTATTATTGTGTTTCACTTTGTATGTTCTGACTTCCAGAATAACTAGGTTATTCTTTCAGAATGACTAAGTTATTCAAACCATCCACAGTCTATCATACTTTGGAAGTAGGTATTGAGGCAAGATTGTCATGAATGGGTCTGTAGTTTGTCTGGGACAAAGTGGCTGCAGTGTTCATGAGTACTCCTGGAATGAGATTCGAGTATTGGATTAAACCCACGCTCATTTGACTCACTTCATGGATTTTATCACGAGTGATCATGAGACGATAATATCTTATATTCTTCAAACCAAGAGATATGAGTTGCAGTCTACAAGTCGGTTACACATTGATTATGTGAAAACGCACCAGTAACTTGGTGCTATAAAACGCATTTTTGTGTGTGATTTGGTGCGTATATAGAGAAAGCATATGATTCAAAGTTTATCCATTCCTTTTACCCTTAGAGGGATAAAATCGATATATGTGGGCCCCTCGATGATTTTAGTGATGACAAACGTAAGTGCTCGGCTGGGCCTGGACTGATTTGATTTGTTCAATTAGTCGGTCGTCATAAATCGGAAATCGGGAAACAACAGATGGATAGAGAGAATGATTATAATCCATGTCTCAGTCCATATGATATCTAGAATGGAGGAATATATGATCCTTTATCTAATGGACAAGTCATTGACTAGGTCAGAGTTCGACAACGGCTTTTAAGAGCTACAATTGCTAGTCGGGATCTTGGAGTCATACACAATGATAGTTTTAGACTTATCCAAGTGGGAGACTGTTGGATTAGATGTCTAAGCCCATAACTATTATTGGTATGTATTCGACCCAAGAGTAGCATGGTCCATTTGGGTTGCATAACACCAGGACAATTTGTTAGGATGAACTCTTGAGAGAAGGTTATATATGATTTGTTAATATATTATAAGTTATAATATATTAATATGAAATCATATGTTTTAATTAGTATTGATCAAGAATTAATTTCGAAGTAATTTAGTGATCAAAAGAGAGTAATTAAACCTATGGGGACTAATTATGATAATTAGTTATATTTATATGTATTGGGCTTATGATCCATGTTGGACCAAGTTTATGTATGGACACATAAAGAGTTGGGCCACATGAACCATGGATCATAAAAGCCCATGGGTATGGATTTGGGTTATACCCATGACCCTTGAAATACCACACATATAAATACATATATGATGACCTAAAACCGCCACCGTGTGTGTGTGTGTGCATGTTCTTGGAGTTCATGAAGGTTTTTGGTGCATGGAGTTTCTCTCTCAAGAGTCACCTTTGTTCTAGGTGAGTTGTGATTCCATTTGAGGCGCAACACTTGGGGCACTAAGTTCTTAAAGGCCAAAGTCTTTCAAGCAACACCAAATACATCAAGACTTCAAGCCACACAAAAGGTATGTTACTCTAACTAGTATCTTGTATTGTTTATGACAATTTGCATGGTAGTTATAGGTTTAATGCATTGGAAACCGTTTGCATATATAATTAGTGAAAACATAGATCCAAGGTATTTAGGGTTGTATGTGCACCATAGGATGTTGTAGTATACTAAAACCCATGAATGTAATGGTATTCACGAGCTAGTTAGGGGAGATAACAGGGACTTCTTATGCAGCTGATGGCGGAGAGTGGGTTTGGTGATTAGGGCAAGCCTAGGATGAGATTAGTATGAGAACAACAGTAGCAGTAGAAGGGACTTGGTGGGGTCAAGGCAGTATTTGAGGAAAGTACGGATAGATGTGGAAGGTAGTATGGGCCCGTACTACTGAAAGCAGAGGATCGGTACTCGAATCAAGGAAGGCTGAGATGAATCCAAGAAACTTGTAGTATGTGAGATCCCTCGAGTTATGATGAGTATTCTGATGTTTGTTATGGTGTATTTTCAGTATGGTGACGTTACGCACTAGGCCAGTTGGCACTTCAGGTACTGGTGAGGGATCATGCTCGGGCTCTGGAGCCGGGCAGCTAGATGAGGAGACGAGAGAGTTCATGTCGTCTGAGATCACGCGTAGTATTTTAGACCAGACTCCTGTGATCTTCGGTACGATCAAGGAGGAAATTATGGAGCTTTTGGATTAGAGACTGAGTGCATTCCACACCGAGGTGATAGCCATGATGGGGTCGCGCACACTGACATTCAGGGAGTTCAGGGCTTGTGGAGCTCCAGACTATCATGGGGCTCGAGACCCCATTGCTAGCAGCAGATGGTTGGCAGATGTCGCCAACACTTTCCGCACCAGCAGATGTCCCGAGGGGGACAAGGTCCGACTTGCGTCCTGTCTTCTTAAGGACAGGGCACGTGACTGGTGGGAGGAGGTCGGACGAGCCATTAGAGATGATGCAGTTCTAGATGCGATGACATGGAGTGATTTTTCGGCCAGGTTCAGGGTCGAGTTTGCACGCATGATTGAGGTGCAACAGCTTGCTAGGGAGTTCTAGGATCTCGAGCAGACGACTGAGACAGTGGCGAAGATCACCACCAAGTTTAGGGAGATGGCCCTTCTCGTTCCGCAGTACGTGGCGGATGAGGAGATGAAAAAGGCCCGATATCATGAGATGCTGCGGAGTGATATCCGCCAGTTTGTGAGCCGATCTAGCTGCACGATACTGGAGGATATGATTACTAGGGCTCGGGAGAGGGAGCTAGATTTGGAGATGGAGAGAAAGAGGAAACCAGATGGGGTTCTGACAGGTAGTTCGGGCAAGAAGCCCAAGGTATCAGATCACAGATCGAGGAGCCAGCAGGGTCGCAGCCGGTGTGGCAAGTGCAACAAGATGCACGTGGGGGCGTGCAGGGCGGAGAGTTCGGGCAGCTTAAAGTGTGGCCGAACTGGTCACATGAGTAGAGATTGTACAACTACCACCACCACCACCACAACAGTTTCAGATCTGATTCGCTTTCAGTTCAATCGGAGGGGCCACAAAAAGGCCCAGTGTCCGAGTTTAACAACAGCAGGACAGGTGGCGGCACTCGCTCCTGCCACGTTGAGGATTACAGATGGCTGTCAGGGCCGAGCAGAGGCGCCTACGGCGAGGAGCAGGGATTTTCAGCTTACTATAGAGGAGGCGTGTGCGGCTCTCGATGTTGTGACATGTCTGTATTCTCTCCTTATCTCTTTATTTGTATTGATTTTCGCTTATGTTTGTTTGTTTCGTTATAGGATCGTTCTTAGTGAATGGTAAATCAGCTCTGGTATTGTTCGATTCAGGGGCCACCCGATCTTTTGTGTCGCTCGCACTTAGTAGGCGGTTTGTTGGAGCTCCAGGGGAGTTAGACTGTCCACTAGATGTGGAGATAGCAGACGATAGGACCGTTCGAGTCGCCAGAGTTCATCGGGGGTGTACGATGCAGTTGTTCGACGAGTAGTTTTCAGTAGATTTGGTCCCCATTCCCCTGCGAGGGAACAAGGTTATAGTAGGTATGGATTGGTTGAGCCCCAATGGGGCAGTGATCGACTGCGAGCAGCAACTAGTGAGAGTTCGGAATCCTAGTGGGGGAGGGTTAGTGATTCAGGGCGTGAGGCCGCAGCATGGACCGACTTTATGTTCGGCAGCGAGTGTGAGGCGCTACTTTCAACAGGGTTGCGCATGATATGTCGCCTAAATTATGGATACCTGGGATAAGGGTAAGGCGACAGTGGATGATGTACCGGTCGTGCGAGAGTACTCAGACGTATCTCCGAAGGATTTGCATGACGGGGTGTTCGGGCTGCTTCAAGTGCAGCCGAACTGGTCACATGAGCAGGGATTGTACAGCTACCATCAACACTACAACAGTTTCAGATCTAATTTGCTTTCAGTGTAATCAGAGGGGCCACAAAAAGGCCTAGTGTCCGAGTTTAGAAATAGCAGGACAGGTGGCGGCACCCACTCCTACCACATTGAGGATTATAGATGGCCGTTAGGGCCGAGCAGAGGCGCCTACGACGAGGAGCAGGGCTTTTCAGCTTACTGCAGAGGAGGCGCGTGCGGCTCCCGATGTTGTGACGGGTCTGTATTCTCTCCTTATCACTTTATTTGTATTGATTTTCGCTTATGTTTGTTTGTTTCGTCTTAGGATCGTTCTTAGTGAACGATAATTCAGCCCTAGTATTGTTCGATTCAGGGCCACCCGATCTTTTGTGTCGCATGCACTTAGCAGGCGGTTTGTTGGAGCTCCACGGGAGTTAGACTGTCCATTGAATGTGGAGATAGCAGACGATAGGACCGTTCGGGTCGCCAGAGTTCATCGGGGGTGTACGCTGCAGTTGTTCGACAAGCAGTTTTTAGTAGATTTGGTCCTCATTCCCCTACGAGGGAACAAGATTATAGTAGGTATGGACTGGTTGAGCCCCAATGGGGCAGTGATCGACTGCGAGCAGCAGCTAGTGAGAGTTCGGACTCCTAGTGGGGGAGGGTTAGTGATTCAGGGCGAGAAGCCGCAGCATGGACCGACTTTATGTTCGGCAGCGAGGGCGAGGCTCTACCTTCAGCAGTGTTATGCAGGATATGTCGCCTCCATTATGGATACACGGGATAAGGGTAAGGCGATAGTGGATGATGTACCGGTCGTGCGAGAGTACTCGGGCGTATTTCTGAAGGATTTGCCTGGGATACCTCCGGAGAGACATGTTGAGTTCAGGATTGACCTAGTCCCTGGTGCGGCTCCGATAGCCAAGGCACCATATCGGTTGGCTCCTCCCGAGATGCAGGAGTTGTCTAAGCAGCTGCAGGAGCTGCTAGACAATGGATTTATCAGGCCGAGTAGTTCGCCATGGGGAGCCCCGATCCTGTTTGTGAAGAAGAAGGACGGGTCACATCATGTGCATAGACTACTGGGAGCTGAATAAGGTAACGATGAAGAACCCTTATCCCCTCCCGAGGATTGATGATTTGTTTGACCAACTACAGGGTGCATCTTGGTTCTCCAAGATTGATCTACGATCGGGTTATCACCATATGCGAGTCAGGGACGAGGATGTGCAGAAGACTACTTTTAGGATATGGAAATGTGGTTGGTGGTGGTGAAGGAGGTGGGGAAGAGGTTAAGTAAGTACATGATGATGTTAATGTTACTTAGGTGTAGGTTCAACAAGAAATTAAACTAACATCGATTATCGAGATTTTAAAGAATATAAGAATGAAAAAATCAATAAGGATTGTGAAGGTAAAACTGGACAGGAGAGTGGGTGGGGCATGCACTTGAGAATTGAATTGACAAAACTGTTGATTTAGATTAAATTTATTTTAGTAATCAATCTTGTTTGTTTGTTTTCTTAATTTTAAGTAGTGGAAACTTTGTGTTTTTTTGGATGTTATTATGATATATCTTGGTTATCTTAATTTTAAGTTGGTTGTTATTTTCATTAAGTTAGTTGTTATAAATTTGGTTCTTATCTTGCATGCATGACAAGGAATTATATGGCGCCATGCATATTTGCATTTTAAAGTTTGAAAATCCAAGCATCGTGACCACATATTGCCATTTTCAGTTGTCCCAAAATTTGTGTTTGTCCTTATGAGAATCTGCACACAATTAAATTAAGTGAAAATGACACCAAATGTTCCATATGCCTGACAATTTTAAATACTTTGAGAACATGCACACCATTAACGAAACAAAAGTACATAATATAGTCTATAATGCATAAAGAAGGTAATCTTACTCATTCCCATGTACTTTTCATTCATTTTTACATAATAACTTTAATACAAAATAGCCTAAATTGTTCAGCATTCTTCAAACTTAAGCACTACAGTCCTAAAATCTTCTACCCTGACCATCTATCTAAAAGCTCCATGTACCCAAATATTTTATAACCTAATCACATACATACACTATCCAAAAGATTGGTTGGAATTATATATCATCAACCATTAAAACTATATATTCAAACATTCCTCACAACCACTTCATTATCATCTGTAAGTAAGTGCAATCACAAGAAAGAGAATCACCCCTTCAACACTATATTCATATTGTTCAGCTCCATGACATGTTTCTAAAAAATTTCATTCTCAGCTGCCCTTAACTACTCCAGTTCATCCTTTAGTTGCTCCAGTTCAACCATATTCTTCTTAGCTTTTTAACACCTCATGTACTTTCCTTCTTGGTAATATCATATATCAGCTTACAAAGTTGTTCTTTGTAATGTCATTCCTCCATGAAATCATCTTTCCACTTAAAAAAAATACACATTGGCCTTACAAGTTACTGACACAGAATTATATGTAACAATTGATACATTTGTTTTGAAATTAGGGTTTTGAATTATGTAATTTTCAAAATCAAAATACGATCAATGATGCTATTAGAAAGAAGGGACCTCACCAGTGACTTCTTACAGTTCCAAAACCTCTGACTTAGGTTATCGTGACTCCAAGAGGTGCGTTTAATGTTAAGCTTTTGACAACCATATGAAGGACTGGTTTCTTCATCACCATGTCTGACATGATTGACGAAGCTCGAGTTTCAAGACCGAGTAAATGAGGAAGACATTGGACAATTTCTGCTTTTATCGATCGAGAACAAGGGTTTCTTGCTGGAAATCTTTCTAACCTGATTTAGGGTAAGAACGTTATTGAGATGGTTCGAATTGGGGCTTCATTTAAGGCATATATGCCACCATGTCGTTGACGTTGCATTTCATGATCACATGTACAATTTCCCCATCAACTTCTAACATGTACACCGGTTCCAGTTTCACTTGTACTTATTTAGAGTAATATGTAACTTAAATGATTAAGTGCACAAAAAAAACATTAGTGACCAATATGGGACAAACACCAAACTTGGGTGTGCTATAGTGTCAAGTTTTTATGATTATTTTCAACATTAATGGTACGGTTGGCAAAAACAACAAATAGTTGGTACCATAAGTTATATTTTTTTTTATTTCTATATAAAAGTTTGAAAAATGTGGATGTAAACTAATAACAAATATAAAATTACTTAAAATCTAAAAGCTAAATGCTCTAAAAGCTAAAAGCTACATTTTTTGTAAAAAAAAAACTTTAAGCTCGTATTTTCATCTAAACGAGATTTTTTTAAAGATTAGCCAAAATCTTGTAATGGATCTAAAAAAAACTCATTGAGCCAAACACACCCTAAGCTATCACCTATTACATTACGTGATAATACAATGATTTTATTTTTTATTTAGTGAAAAAGAAAAAAAAATGTTCATTGATATAAAAATCAACTTGATACTTTGTTAAACTTCACATATCATTCATAAATCAATCAAGCAACCAACCATTTAATAATTGGTCCAGTTCGAGCCCAGTCAAAGACGTTTATATCGTTTGTAAATTTTTGGATACAATATTAAAAATTGTTCACTCATGATCAAGCACATAGTAAAAGGATTTCCATAGGAGTTTTCTTATGTACCGTTGGTTTGCTTAAATTAATTAACTTTATATATATTTCATATGATACAAGTTTTTGTTATTAACTAATTCAACAATGGACGTGAACATGCTGCCTTTTCTATCTAAAGTAATGGATTGTTTGACATGATCTGAATTCTTAAAATGTATGAAATTCTAAAAGGATATTTTAAGATATGAATTTTTAACCCACTCCTATTATTACATTTAACAAATCTAAAAACAAAAACTCAGTTAGAATCATCAACCATTTAACAATTCAAATCTCAAAGTTCAACCAAACCGATATAGACAAATGTTCCAAAACATCATTTGTTCAATCCAGATTTCTAGTAACAACGTTTTGTTCTAGACAATTGTTCAATTCGACTTCCAAGCTTCTAGTAGCATTTTGTTCATTCTAGCAATAGCAACAAAAAAATCATTCCAACAACAACAATTTAGTAACATCATTTCTTTTCCAGAGAATTTGTTCATGACTTCATTACAACAACATGATTTGTTCCGATCCTATGACCTAAAAATGAGTGACCTGATATGAAAAAATAGCAGCCTACTTTTAAATTATATAACCATCAAATGAAATGTAAAGCTAAATCAAATGTAAATGTAACCTGTTATGAACTATTAGTATTTGATGTCAATTTTAGAAGTCAAAGATTTCATCAAATGTGGAGGAGGGATGCGTGACTTCACCGATTTCAGCAAAAAATTAAAAACAGGTTAAATCCCTATCTTTCACCAGATAAATATTTTTGTTTTGATCCATACCATAAATAATTATCTAATAATCCTTTGAAATAACACAAGTTACAGACTTACAACTTACAGGAGCTGAAATAAAAAGCAGGTGTAGGAGCCTTATAAGCTATACCACCCATCACTCCATCAGCTAGAGGCCCAAGCCCACATGCGAGCACAGATTCATTCGACATCAGCTTAATGCCCAATTGCCCATACTCAACTAAGGCCCAAAACATAAGGTTTTCGATATATAAATTATAAATGATTGTAAAAATATGCGGACCATCTACTCGTTTTTGCCACTTGTCACACTCTCATTTAATTTGTCAAATGTCATTTTGTGGATATTTTGAATTAATTTTTTTTTCATATGTCATTTTATAAGTTTTTCTATTTTTTAAAATTTTACATAATATTTTAAACAATAAATAAAGTAATAAATGGATATCAATGTCATTAATGAACTTACCTTTTAATTTCAAAATTGTCATTAATGAACTTACCTTTTAATTTCAAAATTCTCAAAATCAAAGATCATTATGTTTTTTTGTTTATGGGGAAATCTTCAGAAAAAGTCCCAAACTTTTGACAAAAGTTTCAATTTAGTACTAAATTTTTTTTTTGAATAGAAAAATCCAAGAAACCGGCTAAACCTTACAATTTAATCCTTTTTGACCTGTTGCGCAGGTAAGCTATGCCACATGGCATGCCAGCTGAACAAGGGCTGATGTGGATGCTAACGTGGCATGCCACATCAGCGTATGGTTCTTTGAAATACAAAAATCGGACTTTATTTAGAAAATGAAGCAAGTGGGATTCGAACCTACGACCTCCCACTACAAACAAACATATTTTCTGCTAGGCTAGACACCTTTTTATGATTTTATTCCTTAAAGTTTGTATATGATGCATTAAATGCTGAAGCTTTTCATAGAAAAAAATTGGAGAAAAGGAAGCAGGATTCGAACCCACCACCTCCCAATAACAATGCCACCCACTTTCCACTAAACATTTCCATTATGATAATTTATTATTTTTTTATTTTCTTATAAATTCAAAGTTTTTAAATATTTAGACCTTTATATTTAATTTTCTTTTTAAATTAACCCATGTAATATATGAATATATGAGTCTCACAACTAGTTGCAAATAAATGATTATGATTATAGAATAATAATGTATGTATAAAACTCTATGAAACTTTCCGTAAATAGATCAAGTTTCCTATAAACAGTAAGGAGTTCATTTCATTTGCTCTAAATCATCAATCTTTTTCCAAAGAATCTCTTTTGTAGTAAAATATACATTTTACCGTCTTTGTTTTGTTGTAATCTCTTCTTGTTTACAAAAAGACCATAAAATAGCAACAAATATGGGTAATAAGAAACCCGCAAAACAAAAACCATAAAACCATGAGATTTGGATTGAAAAGATAGATTCGGTTTGTTTAGGGCGGTGCTAAAAAAAGACTCATTTGAAAGTTTTAGTTACATTGTTTCCGTAAAACATTAAAGTTATAGAAATAATCTAATCAATTAGTAAAATCAATCAAAATGATTTGATTTTTTGTTTTTTCATTTTTTTCTTATCTTTTGAATAAATTGTTTAGATTATATTTTATTTTTTAATTGTATTTTTTATTATATCTAAGCAATATATTTTTTAAAACTAGAGAATCACATAATACAGATATAAAACAAAATATTTATTATAATACCTAATAAAAGCTATTATATTTATGACAAAAGATAATATCCGTGGATGAGTTGAATTTTTTTTTTTTGATCCAACAAGAAAAGAGTGTCGAATCTTGTTTTCAAGTTACTTTTCGATTCCCGGACACTCTTATTTTTGTATTAACCATTGTGTTCGAACAAACGTACATATGGACAACTTCCACTATAATAGTAATGTAAAAAAATTCAACATTAAATAATATAAACGTACAAAATCGTTAAAATAAATAAAAAAATATTAAATAATATATTCGTATAAAAATATCAAAAAATAAAAAACAATACTAATAATACATTTGAAAAAAGCGAACAAATTTTTTACAAAACGAACTAAACGTTAAAAAGTTAAAATCATTCCTAAGTTGTAAAAAAGTTTTTAAAAAAACACTTATAAGTTGTAAAAAAGTTACAGATTCGAAAGATCCTGTTTAAAAGCATGTTTCATATAAACAAAAAATGTTAAAAGTTATGATTAAATAATGTAGCAAACAAAACATTATAAAGTTAAAATAGAAAAAAACGACAATGGAAAATAAATAATAAATATGTAACACCGGTTTCCGAGGTTATCAATTTGTCCACCGGAGGATTTCAAATTTTGGAGGTTTTGTGAAAAGTCCAAAATCAAGGCGTGAGCTTTAATGAAAATCACAGCATGAGTCTTATGACTCACAGTGCGACCTTGCTGATATGAGAAACCCTAATTTTTGGGTCTTGGACACTAATCCCTAGGGTTGCCTCATTTGGGCAACCTCCACTCTTAGAAACGTTCTTATTTGCAAACCCTAGCCTACCTTTGTGTTCTTGATTTGATTTCATCCTTTTTGGTGAAGCTTGAAGGTGGTGAATGTGTTATTTGGTGTAAGAAGGTGTTGTACAAGTTTAGATCCAACATACTATTCTCGTCTCTAGACCTTGGTGGGTATAAAGCTACCACATTTATGTTCTTTGTGTTTAGATCTAACTTGTTTTAGGAGTTTTTAGTCCCTTGATCATGTTATTTTTGGAGTTTGGGCAACTCCGGGACCTTGCATTGATTATGAGTTGATTTCTGGACCTTTTGGTGTTACAAAGTTGAGAGTTTTGCACTCTCATCAAGCCATGCATGTATTTGTGAGCATTTAAAGTCCTTTTAGTGTTAATTAGGGCTTGAGATTTTATTCATTTGAGCCCAAAGAATGTAAAATTTATCCATGTAAGCCTTTAAAAGATTCAGATCTGAGATTTTGAGCTATGGACTTAATGGTTTAAGGACTCAAGGAAAAGTTGGTTCAGACGAGATTTATGACATGATAAGGTTTGAGACTTATGGCACGGGTCTTAGGCAAATTGCGACTATTTTATGGCCTAGTGGTCACAGTGTGAAGACCGTTTACTGTTGCCTTTTTGACCACTTTGACTTTTTGTCAGATTGAAGGTTTTGAGTTATAGATTGAGGTTTTGCATATGCTTGGTTTAAGTGGTTTGTGTAGCTGGTTCCTTGGGACTTCGAGTAGTTAGGATTCAACTCTTCAGTTCAGGTGAGTTGTTTTCACTATACTATGAATTACACTAGGTGTCAATGTACGCTGTTTGTCTTTGTGACTTATATGAAAGACTATGGTGGTACCATAACACTTGTATGAAAGACTATGGTGGTACCATAACAATTATATGAAAGAATATGCTGCTACCATAACAGTTGCATGCGAGACTATATGAGATCATAGCAGGAAAGACTTACGTTACTACAGTGGTACTGTAGCAACGTAAGTGAGCATAAGAATATGATGGTATCATAACACTCAAATGAGTATGTGATATTTTAGAAAACTCACTAAGCTTTGTACTTACAGTTTAAGTTGAATGTTGCAAGTTGTTCTAATAGCAAAGAGAAGGACACGACGTGATTGCATGACATCCTTCGATATGTTTTGGAAACTTCCACACTTTTGATTTACTATATCTGATACTCTAATTTGATTCGTGATTGTTGTTTTGAATAAATGGTTATTATTCGATCTTTGAGAATGGAACTGAAACAAATACTTTTATTTTGAATGAAAATTTTGTTTTGGAATTTGAAACATTACAAAATAACATTAAATAAGTATTCGAATAAAACGTCAAAAATAAAAAAAATAAAAAAATCAAGATAAATAATAAATAATAATATGATTTAAAATAATTTAAGATAATTGATTTAAGAAATTAAAATAGTTTATATCAAATATATATTAATTTTGTTAACATGAAAAAAAAAAAGATTAATGATTTATTTATTTATTTATTTATTTTTTTAGGAAACCCTTTGTTTACCGAACCAAACCCAAACCCAAACCCAAACCCAAACCCAAACCAAATGATAGGTAGGATTTTATTTTTAGCGGGACTCTCTCAACGTCAGAAGAAGACCAGGAACCTAAAATCCTAAATCGATGCAACAATCTCTTCATCAGGAATTCCTCCAGCCCTCCGAATCTTTGTGGGCTTAGAGAATTCACTGCAATCTATCGCTATCGCTATTCTCCATTGAACCAGTGAAGAGTGAAAGAATTCACAATTTCACTCCATCTCGCTGTTTATCTTTCTCTTCTCTACTTCAACTTCACAAGTAAGTTCCAATGTTCCAGTTCGATTTTCTCACTCAATCATAAGCAAGGCACAATTAAGTATTTAAGTTCCAATCTTCAGTTTTGAGTTAATTGTTGAGATTTTGATTGTCTGGTCAGGTCATATAGTTTATTAGCCTTATAAGTGATTAGATTCTAACCAAATTTCATTCTGTAACAACAGATTTAAACATTAAAATCGTTTCTTCATACAATTATGGTTCTTGCAACCATACATTCTTCGACGGTGCCCACAACCACCACGAACTATAATAATTACATCCAAGCAACCAACCATCACCATCGTCTCCTCCACTTACTAAACCAGTGCACCTCCATGTCTCAGCTCAAGCAAATCCACGCCCAGATACTCAGAACCACCTCCACCACTAATCCGCATACGCTTTTCCTCCACAGTCGAATTCTCCATTTCTCATCTCTCCACGACCTCCACTACGCGTCCTTGTTCTTCCAAACCCATATCCAAAACGCAAATTCTTTCGCTTGGAACACCATCATTAGAGCTTGCTCTCGGAGCAACAACCGTAAGCAAGAAGCCATTTTACTCTACCTCAAAATGATATCAGAAGGAAATGTTACACCCGATAAGCACACATTCCCGTTTGTACTCAAAGCTTGCGCTTATCTCTTTGCTATTTCCGAGGGCAAACAGTTACACGCCCATATCTTCAAACTTGGACTCGCGTCAGATGTATATATCAACAACAGTCTAATCCATTTTTACGGATCATGTGGAAGCTTGGAGGATGCACGAGACGTGTTCGATGAAATGCCTGAAAGAACTGTGGTTTCCTGGAACGTCATGATTGACACCCTTGTACAATTAAACGAGTTTGATAATGCAATAACATGTTTTCGTAACATGCAAGAATGTTTCAAACCAGATAGTTTCACAATCCAGAGCATCTTACGTGCTTGTGCTGGATTGGGAGCTTTATCACTCGGACTCTGGGCCCATACATATATCTTAAAAAGATGCAACATTGAAGTAGCTAACGATGTTTTAGTCAATAATTGTCTTCTAGATATGTATTTCAAATGTGGGTCATTAGAAGATGCTAAAACGGTGTTCAAAAAAATGACAAAACATGATGTAACATCATGGAACACAATGATTCTCGGATTCGCAATGCACGGGGTAGTGAAATCAGCTTTAGACTATTTCAAACAAATGGTTGAAGAAGAAAGAATAATCCCTAACTCCATTACATTTAGTGGGGTTTTAAGTGCTTGTAGACATAGTGGAATGGTCAACGAGGGTCAAACCTATTTCACCATTATGACAACAAAGTATGGGATTGAGCCAGTTTTGGAGCATTACGGGTGTTTGGTTGACCTTCTGGCTAGATCCGGACTCATTGCTGAGGCACTAGATGTGGTTTCCAAAATGGTAATTAAACCCGATGTGGTGATTTGGAGGAGTATTCTTGATGCTTGTTCGAAGAAAAATGTGGGAATTGAAGTTAGTGAAGAAATGGGAAGAAAGATTATGGAGTGTGAAGAAGGGGAGAAGTTTAGTGGTGTTTATGTGCTTTTATCAAGAGTTTATGCAGTGGCTTGTAAGTGGGATGAGGTTCATTCGGTGTGGAAGATGATGGCTGATAAGGGTGTAATCAAGGAGCCTGGGTGTAGTACTATTGAGATAGATGGTGTTAGTCATGAGTTTTTTTCAGGTGACACGTCACTTTTGGATTCTATATGTTATAGTGGTTAATAGTTTATTGTGGATATTGTTTCTTTTATGTATACCATAGTCAATTGATCCACTAAATATGAGCACTTCATGGAAGGCTCAAACCTTGGTAGAAGATGCTCTCTTAATACAAGTTGGATCAATAATATAACCACATCATCGTTGACCACATGCTACATATATAAAATAAAATAATTTAAATGGTAATATGTTATCCATTTTTCATGTTTGTAATTGGTATAATTGGAGAAACCATAAATGGGTTGCTATTATAGGTAAAAATTAAAATACATTGTCCATGTCAATAAGAGCAAAATATGCTACTGTTTCCAACAATTTGCATTTATTTGTTATAGATAAACATAGTAAAAATATTAATAGTGAGCAGAGATAATACATTTTGACCCATTTTAAGTATAATTTTTGATAAATTCTTTTAATTATTTGTTTATAGATTAAAAATAGCAACCGCAACCGTTTTGACATGTAAATACATATTGTTAAATATTTACAGAATCTTATTGTACATGTTATGAGCTTAAACTACAAAACCATTTATCATAGATTTTGCCGTTCGTCGGAACTCGTAGATCTAGCATAGCAGGTCAGAGGAGGAGCTGGTGGAGTAGATCTGATGTGGTGGTGGAACCATTGTTGGACACCGGAAAATAAACCACAAACTTGAGATCTACACTTGAAACGCATCAAACACACCAGATCTAATGCATATCTACACCTGAAATGCATCAAACACACCAAAAAACGAAGATAAAAAGATGGTGTCGGACTATGACGGTGACTATGGCCGGAAGCGACGACGGTCTACGGTGGCAGCGATGGTCTATGGCGGCGGTGCCGGTGGGTGGCGGCAAGGGTGGTAGTTGGTGATGATAGATGGAGGGTTTGTGTTTGAGCTCTTGAAGGCGAGTGAGAGTGTTTGGATGTAAGTAAAATGACCAGATATTATTTTGTAGTCTAAGTTTACATTTTGATGTTAAGTTAAAAATTAGAGGTTCTTAGGGTTCTTAATCATTTGGGTTCTTATATATATATATATATATATATATATATATATATATATATATATATATATATATATATATATATATATATATAATTTCTTTGCAACTGCCTATTTATTATTCTCTAAAATCGAGCTAACATGTGAGGAATTCATTGATCCTTTAAAATCGTTAATCATCTGGAAACACCCTCCTGTGAAAAATCAAGTCATCTACATAGAGACATTCTTCAGATCCTTTGATGGCTTTTGTGCTAGTTTCAAACTTGATCACCGGTGTGAAAACCTCATTGTAATCCGCTCGAAGTCTATTGTATCTCTTTACAACTAACATTGCCTTGTATTTGTCTACTTGGCATAGGTTAACCGGTTCTCACGTATCATTCTTCCATATGGCCATAATCTCATCATCCATGGCTCTTTTTCACTTGTCTTCTTGTATTGCTTCTTCGAAACTTAATGGGTGTGAATCAACAAAGAAGGCAAATTCGAGGATGTCATCAAAGTTTAATTCTTGAGTATTGTCATATAAGCCTCTTAAAGTTCTTGTTTTTTTTCACAAGTGGTGAGCTTGGTGATCCCGTATCTGAGTAATTCGAGGATGGTGAGCTACTTGAACAATTAGGAGTGGTGTTATTGTTAGGGGACTTGGGCTAAGTTATTGTGTGAACCTAAAGATTTATGAGAACTTGTGAACTTCAAATCTGCAGTTGAGAACTACGCGTCGCAGTCACATAACTGCGGATAAGCATGCATCCACAGTCCACATATGACTGTTGATTCATATACACACACACGCATATATATATATATATATATATATATATATATATATATATATATATATATATATATATATATATATATAGGAGAAGGATCAAATGAGAATATCAAAAAGGTTGAGAACGCGAGAACAGATCTACACTATATTCGGATTAAATGATGAACTCATCAATATTCGGATTAAATGATGAACTCATCAATATTTTTGATAGATTGGTAAAAAAAATGTTTTTTAATCAGGGTAAAAACGTTTTTCTAAATAATATTATTGATTAAAAATAGATTAAATACATTTCTAGTATTTATGTAAAAAAAAATAATTAATTAGATAACATCCCATGATTTTAGGAGTTATTAATTATCCATATTTAATTACATCGTAAAATTCCTTTTATACCCTTATGAAATTATTGGTCTAGAATTGTTCTCGCGTTCTCAACCTTTTAGGTGTTCTCATTTGATCATTTCCTATATATATATATATATATATATATATATATATATATATATATATATATATATATATATATATATATATATATATATATATATATATATATATATATATATATAGGAATCAGCAGTCTTATCTGCGTCCGCAGTCTGTATGACTGTTGATTTTGAAAAATGATGTTTGGATTAGTAGTTCTCAAGTTCGCACAAATCTTTAGGTTCTCAAAAGAACTTTCAAAGTATCTTCCCAATTCTTTCATTCATCAAAAGTTACCTCCCTACTTAGTATTGTCTTCTTTGATATATGATTATATGACTTGTATGCCTTTGGGATTTCACTATAACCAACAAATATGGTTTTTTCAACTTTATCATCGAGTTTGCTCTTTCACTGCTTTGGGATGTGTGAGTATGTCACACATCCATAGACTCTACGATGTTGTTCATTTGGCTTGAATCCGAACCATGCCTCATATAAAATGCTTGACATGTCACTATGTGAAAGACACATTAGGGAAACCTTACAGTTGGAATTCAAATCACTTGGGCAAAACATGTTTTCCTTAAGCACTTCTTTCCTTTTACCATTGTTGCTTTATTTTTTAATGACATTAAATGCTTTAGATTTATAAGTATATGCAAACAAAAGAGGCAAAATACAATCCCAAATAAACACATGTTTTTTGTGCTGCATTACCGAGTTCATTTCCCTCAAACTCAAGAAAATTGACCCCGGCTAAGGTAAGTGACATACTAATAATTTTTTAAAATTTTGATTTGAAATTTTAATTTTTGATAAAAAGTTTACTTTGATATTAGATTTCATGTATTTGTCTACTGTCTCCTATGAGAACGGGGATGTCAAAAGGAGGTCGACTATTATGCGGAACAAACTAACG